>NC_047523.1:19292328-19493240 GCF_902827115.2 Pseudochaenichthys georgianus | reverse complement strand
CTTCTACCGTGGTTGCTTGCTCCTCTGCATTCTCAGATAGTGGTTGAGGATCTTCATTAGCAGCCGCCTGTGTTGATGGACCTGCTTCGTCCTCAGTCATTAGACACGCAGCTCCTTCCTCCATTCCATCAATTATCCCTCTCAGACAGTAGGAATGCTCTTCTACATTCTGTGCTTCAAATGAAACAGGCCTTTTTCTCTTTTGTAAAGGAAAATGACAGCTGCAGATGCGGGAACTGGCATTGTGCTTCCTGTCAGCTCGTCTGTTGGGAAGATATAAAATATTAGTTTCATGGAAGTCACACCGTCACATATAAGAGCATTAAGACATACAGTACATAGGCTAAAACAAAACATCTAAAGATATAACCTTGCACTTTGATAAGTCTCGTGAACATTTTCACTATTTTGACATTTGTATAGATCAAAATTGAACTAAAAGAAATAAATGGTAGATTAATCCATATTGAAAATAGGTGTCAGCTGCTACACTAATTATAATAGTTTGATTTCTTAATTAAGATAAGATATTACTGTATTGATCCCAATTTGGGAAATGTTTGTGTTGCAGCAGCATAACAAGAAAAACTAAATATAAGTTGTTATTATATATACAAAAGTATGTGAGGGATGGAATATTAAATTGAATATAAATGTAAAATGTACATGTGATTTTACGTCCAAGAGAAGCTATGGAGCAGAGAGTTCTCTGCCAGCCAGAGGTGATTTGTTATTAGTTCAATATGTCAAACTGATTTCCCTGACTACAATCTTTAGTCACATGGTGAAACGTTATGCTGCTTGTACTAATTAGACTTATCATATAAGCCACACAGGTTTTAATAGGATGTATTCATTATCTTTACTTATGTTACGGTCTTTTCAGCAGCGCCATCTCTAAAACGGCGATACAGTCACTACCCGTCATTTACATTTCACCGTGACATGGACACAAATGTAATGTCAGCTTACCTCATGGCACGAATCCAGACTCTCCTTTTGAAAACATTGGCTGGGAAACGAAAGAACGAGCACGTTTCATGCGAAGACCTGTGGCTGCAACCCGGAGCAAAGCAACAAACAATTGCGTAGCTAGTAGCGCTAGCCTTAGCTAACGTTAGCTAACGAAACAAACTGCCAAGTAAACTTGGAAAACACTGGTAATTAATTATTCTATAAAAACTACGGTGTTAAAAAAAAAATACAGATTCTAATGGTCAGATATACAGATACTACAGATACTAGAGATAGGCAGGTACTTGCTTTCAAGCAGAACACGGGGGAACACAAAGTTAGCTGGAGTGTTTACGTGTTCGGCGTAATGATGTACAACGGTCTCGACCATTTCTGTAGTCCTATTCAGCCACTCGGTAACAACCATTGTTTTTCAGACACGTAAACTCTTCAAAAATCACCAGTGGGGTCACTGCTGATGTATTTAATGTCGTAGAACAAAACGTGATTTATCTCTTAAATTTGTGTCAACCACAGACCTTATTTCGAGCTATTTTCCAAAACCCTATGGAGAAAATACATTGCTTTTTTGACGAAGGAACCGGAAGTGCTAAAAATGCTAACTTACTTCCGGGTTTTAGGACGCGTCACTGCGGTTCTCTATAGAGTCTGTCTGCAGACCGCAGCAAGGAGGCGTTTCCTATAGGGGCGTTTCCTATAGTGAACGACGGGAGCCGGCTCTCGCCCGCGAACGAGACGTTTTTTGTTTTGTATTTGCGGAGGGATCTAGATCGGCATGAAGGCACATTATGCAATGTGCAATGTGGACATTATCCCGCTTATTACACATGGCCACATTCTCAACAAAGTAACGACATGACTCCCAATAATAATTGAAATGCTTTTATGGATTTAGAAAAAGATTTTATTGATTTAAAAAATAGTTTTTTGTATTGATTTAAATTGACATGCATCCGCTAAGAAAAGTAGTCCGTTGTTACTGTTTGAACTAACGTAACAACGGCAGGAGGAGCTTTTTGATTACAGATTTGAAAACATCGTTGCTTGCTTTAAAAGTAGCACAATTCATTATGTCAGACCTTGAAAGATATCCTGCCCTAATGCCCTATGTCTGGACCGCTGCGTAAAAAGGAGGGTTTCTGATTACTTCTCTTCCTACTTTTTGTCCCCCTCTTCTCCCCGCTGCAGTCTAGCAGTTGATCTCAAAGCACGCTCCCCTCTCCTGCAGGGAGAAAAACTATATTTATATACTTTATATAGGTCGATACAGTAGCCCCTTTTTTTAAATAGTTTATATAGGTGTTGCCATCTGTTTTGTGTAACGTGGTTCTACAAGCAAGTCAATGCATTAATTGGGTGGTATCAGAGAGTTACACGGGTCTGTAAATGCAATGAAAACAATTGGCCACAGCAAATAATTTATATTAAACATGTAATTTTTACTTTTGAATACTTTAGTACAAAGGATGTCTTGAATAATTTAAGTGATATATGTGTACACATATAAATCATTAGTCAAAACAGGGCTACATTTGATTTAATTAAAAGGTATAATATGTGGTAAACTGAAGAGCCCTTTGGGAGCCGAAAGAGCCGGCTCTTCTTGGTGAGCCAAATGATCCGGCTCAGCAAGAAGAGCCGGAATTCCCATCACTAGAACAATGACTTCTTCTGCGAGGATTTATAAAAGCAGCTGGAATCCCTTAAGTTTCTATTGGATAAAAAAAGTTAGGAAACGCCCCTATAGGAAACGCCCCTATAGGAAACGCCTCCTTGCTGCCTCCTTGTCTGCAGACAGACTCTATTGAGCACATCAGCCGTTAGCTGTTAGCACACACTCAGAGCTCACAGCTCCTCATATCTGTTCAGAAACTGGACAAAAGTTAAACATATACAAAACACAGACTGTCTATGTCATGGTGAATACAGTCGCTGCTTTATTTATGTCTGTATGACGTTGTTGTGAGTGTGGACGGAGCCGCTACAGGTTAGTTTAGCCTGATGGATCCGATTCCGATAGGATTTACATGGATATACGGCCCGCCCCCTCTCCAGCGTCTTGTTTGAATGACAGGAGTAAACACAGAATTAATGCTTTATTAACTCATGGTTTTTAAGGGGCTTATCTCCATGTAAATACTATGGTAGACTACCCAATATTCGCATCGCACTAATCGCTCGAGTTTCACCGCGGCTGTCAGCTGTGTTTGCTCCTGTCATTCAAACAAGAGGTGCTGGAGAGGGGACGGGGCATATCTCCATAGCCGCGTTCACACCGCAGGACTTTCCCTGGTACTTTAGTTCCGTTAGTACCAATAATGTCGCGTTCACACCGCCGGGACTACTCAGTGCCGGGAACTCTTTTGGAACTCTTTTGGTACTTTTTAGTCCCTGCTAGAGAGGTGGTACGAACCTGGTGACAAAAGAGTGCCAATTTCTATTCTATTTCTATTGGCTGGGCGAATTGCAAACCACGCCCCGTTAGACTCTGAATTTGTTTTGTTAGGCAGCCATTTTTTTCCTCGCTACAAAACCACATCCACACCTGAGCGAGTCGTTTTTTTGTACTTTAAAGCAGTTATGACCACACGTACTACAACACCGGAGCGGTGGAATGATGAGGAAGTGTCGGCGCTTCTGGCAATTTACTCCAAGGACGGGATGCAGCAGCTTCTACAGAAAGCAGTTCCCAACTCCAAATGTTCTGAGCGATGTTCGCTACTTGAGCTGGGAATCGTGCACAGTGCACACGGATGCCGGGTAAAAATAAAGAAACTCAGGCAGGACTATAAAAAAATTAAAGACCACAATAATAAGAGTGGTAACGATTTTCTATTGTTATTATATATATATATTGCCACTGTTTTTTAATACTGACACCTAACTTGCACTAAGGCGTGTCTGCTGCTATATATATATTGCCACTGTTACATTGTTTTGAAACTACTTACACTTTATTTTACATTTCACACTGTTATTTAACTTCAATTTACATGCATACGACACACCTGGAACAGCATGATGCCGTTATTGTTATGTATTGACTGTGCAATAAAACAAACAAACTGGCGAAGCTTTATTTATTGTGTCCCACCCCAAATTTGCAGAATAGAAGAATGTGAGAGCAGACAGGTGTCGGTGGTTGAATTTATCAGAAACACAAGTCTTACACACACAAACACAAGTAATTTATCATGTCATTTGTTTTAGATAAATAAGGGAAAAACACCAAACAAGGGTTGATGTCCTTTTCCAAAATCAGCCTGAGGGGGTAATATATAATAAATACATAAAGATAAAGTCCATTGCTATAATGGGGTATTTTATTTGTAAATTACCCTTATGAACTCCATCATGTCTGAGGTCGGAAAGTAAACAAACGCCTCATACAGCGGATGGGCTTTATACCCCCTCCCCCCCCCCCCCCCCGTGTAGTTCTTCTTCTCTCGTTTTTTTGTTGTACTCGCCGTGAAGTGGTTTTGCGGCCTGCCAGTAAACCCAGAGAAGAAGAAGACGAAGTGACGTCAGCGTAATGGTGCCTCAGGGAAAGTACTGCGGTGTGAATGCGATTGGCACTAGCCGCCTGGCGGATTTAGTGCCGTGGTACTTTTGTGGTACGTACCGCAAGTCCTGCGGTGTGAAAGCGGCTCATGTAAATCCTACAACAAAAGGAACATATTTGACCGTGATTTAATTGTAATACACGTTTCAAAGTGATGCCGAAGTAACTACATACTGATAACAGTTAGTAAAAACCATGAATTAACGCTTTGACAAGTCTGCAGACAAGACGGCAGGCGAAAAGCTTTTAAAATGCGTGTTTTCTGAATCGGATTCATCAGGCTAAACTAACCTGTAGCTGCTCCGTCCACACTCACAGCAACATCATACAGACATAAATAAAGCAGCGACTGTATTCACCATGACAGACAGTCTGTGGTTTGTACATGTTTAACTTTTGTCCAGTTTCTGAACAGATATGAGGAGCTGTGAGATCTGAGTGTGTGCTAACGGCTGATGTGTTGGGACTATACGTTGTGGGACCATGGTTGGGACATATTTCGTTGTCAGGTGTTGACCAATCACGAAGCGTCATTTCTTGACTGGCAGCAAAAACAACCAATCACAGCAGTGCTTCTCTGGCTGGCTCTGTCCAATCACAAACAAGAAGTGTTCTCCCTAAAGGAATACCCTTTCCGTCCAATGTGAAATGCTGTGGTGTTTTCTGAAATGCTGTAGTGTTTTCTGAAATGCTGTGGTGTTTTGTGAAATGCTGTAGTGTTTTCTGAAATGCTGTGGTGTTTTCTGAAATGCTGTAGTGTTTTGTGAAATGCTGTGGTGTTTTCTGAAATGCTGTAGTGTTTTCTGAAATGCTGTAGTGTTTTGTGAAATGCTGTAGTGTTTTGTGAAATGCTGTAGTGTTTTGTGAAATGCTGTAGTGTCTTGCACTTCAGCGCCACCGAAACACATTTTTGAAATACCTTCCTATATACTTACCTGTTTAGGAATATGTGAATGAGATTGTTTAGTTACTTCAAGTCAACCTTACAGTTGGACTCTATGCATTTCCAGGCAGAGGAGGTGGACCGGCCAGACATCACCAACACACCGGTTGCTATTGTCAGCATGGTCACCGAGGGCACTCCAAGTGAAGTTGATCTCAGTCCGGCAAGTACTGCTATTCTGGTGGAAGGTGATTTCGTCATCAGCAATATCCCCAGGATGGCGGATTCCTTTGCATTGTTGTTCGGCTTGATGTACGTGTTACATTTGGACTACCCCAAGAAACTCATCAACACTTTCACTTTCATACAGAAAGTGCTCATGGGCCTTGATGATGGTAAACCACTGAAACCCTGCCTACTCAATCTAAAAAATGACCTGTTACTGAGAGAGTAGGCCGTGTTACAGGTTGAAACTTTGCACATGCCAATGTTTGTGTTGCACAGTTAATTATTTGATAGTTTGTTGCTTAAAGCAGTTTAATGTTTATATTTGGTAGAATATGTCTTTCCCCTAAATCTACCTCAGTTGTTCATGCTTGCACAGAAAGTGCTGATGGGCCTTGGGCTGCCTACTCAATCTAAAAAATGACCTGTTACTGAGAGAGTAGGCCGTGTTACAGGTTGATGGTGGTAAACCACTGAAACCCTGTGCCTACAGTTGTTCATCTTTGCACTTTAACTCCAATGGCACGCCATTTGAGAATTTATTTCATATCCTTGATATCAGACAGCAATTACCTACACTAACTGGCTCTTTGATTGCACTTGTTAGATATATGGTCACACTAGTTTGACATTCTGCTTTACTAGTTGAATAACACATTATACTAGTCACTCTTTTTCAGCCACTAGTGGCACTTTTGTCTGACTAGTTACTACATAAGCCTTACTGGTGACGCCAGGAGCAGCATCAAAGTCCCAACTTGTAAGATTTGTTGATGAACTAGTGACCCTCTGACCGTACTAGTGACACTAAAAGTTAACAGCACTGCAAAGACTCAAGTTGGGACTTTAGTGCTGCTCGTGGCGTCACTAGTAAAGCTTATGTGGTAACTAGTCGGACAAAAGTGCCACTCGTTGCTGAAAAAGAGTGACTAGTATAATTGTGTATTCAACTAGTAAAGCAGAGTGCCAATCTAGTGTGACCATATATCTAACAAGTGCAATCAAAGAGCCAACTAGTGTAGGTAGCTGCCGTCTGATATCAAGGATATGGAATACATACTCGACGGCTTGCAAAACTCCTTGAAATGTTTCTTTTTACAAATAGAAAATATAACTAATTTGTATTAATTTTACTATTTTGTGAACAATAAGTACCTTTTGAAAAGTACATTTTAATTTTATTTTGAAATGTAACTTACAGTTTGATGGTCTTTTAAAAAAAAAATGTTGCAGTAAGAAATTGCATGTTTTAGAATTCATGTTTTGATTGGATGAACAATTTAAGACTGAATAAATTAAAAAAACTAAAGTCTACAGAAGTTGTTGAAGTTCTTTGAATATTTTGTACTTAAAAAAATAAATAAGAAAATATTGGCCAATGAGTTATCTAGAAATATATTTGTTGATTTCAATATTCATGCATTTAAGTACTTTTGCATCAAACTAATTCATTATGGAGAAATTAAAAATGTTAAATGTGTTTATAAAACAATGTTTATAAGTACAATACTTAAATAATACACAAATAATAATTAAAGTTTTAAGTTTAAGTACCTTATCATTTTTGATCAATCATTTATTCTATAGTCTTACGTTAGTTTACTTAAAACTTTGGTGGTAATCAGTTTCCACAAAAGTTTTGAGTACTCCGAACTAATCGGGTTTTACAGTGCATTATAACACAGACAGCTGAGACAGTGACCGACAACGTTGCTTGTTGCAACCCCCAGATGACGGCACCTGCACAACCCCCTGCCAACCCTGGACCCTTGCCTTCACCCAGTCATTGTCGCAGATGAGAGAGTTTCGGCAGTGACAGAGGTCTGGCAGAGAAACTCTGATGGACTAACTCCCAATGAGCAGAACCTGCTGCTGCAGCTCTTGTTGGAATTCAAAGACTGTTTTTCACTGTCTGAGGCCGATGTTAGCCGGACAGATCTCATCGAACACAACATCGACATTGGAGATGCACAGCCCATTAGAATGAGACCACGACGCCTCCCTCTGGCCAGACAAGCGGCAGCAGATAAAGCACTGGGGGAGATGCAAGAGGCTGGACTCATCGAACCCTCCAACAGCCCCTGGGCCGCTCCAGTAGTCATGGTTCCCAGGAGAAAGAAGGAGGACTTTCAGTTCTGCGTAGACTTCAGACCACTCAATAAAGTGACCAAGAAGGACCTGTACCCCCTTCCTTGCATCGATGAGCCACTCGATACACTGGCAGGATCTTCCTGGTTCTCTTCCCTGGACCAGAGCAGCGGATATTGGCAGGTCCCCCTTGCCCCTGAGGCCAGACAGAAAACAGCCTTCATCACCAATTAATGTTCTCCCATTCGGCCTCTGTAATGCCCCTGCCACATTTGAGAGGCTTATGGACCAGGTGCTGCAGACATCCCCCGCCATGAGTGTGTTGTTTACCAGACGACATGGGGAATCCTTCGAGTCAGCTCTCGGGTCCCTCAAATGTGTGCTGGGGAGAGTGGCTGGAGCAGGACTGAAATTGCACCCCCAGAAGTGCTGTTTCATGAAGCGTGAGGTGACTTTTCTCGTCACAGGCTAACGGAGGCGGCGTCGGCACCATGGGAGAAAAGGTGCACACTGTAAAAAAAAAAAAGTTAGGACAACTCAACATTTCAAGGCAACAGGCTGCACAAGATTTTTAAGTTTTGAGGCCAACTAACATTTCGAAGTTTCTCTTTTCAATTGAGTCAACTAATTATATTTTGTCGAGACAACTCATTCAAATGTTGTACAACTTCAAGTTTTGAGTTCTGCATACTTAACATTTTAAATAAGTAAAGGTTGTGCTAACTTATTATCTTTGGTTTGGAAAATGTATCTTTCATACATTTAAAAACTTCTAACTTTGAGTTCCACATACAAAGAATTCCATTAAGTGAAAGTGTTATTATTTTTGGTCTAGAAAATGCACCTTTCATATGTATAGAAACTTCTTATTTTGAGTACTACATACTAACAATTCCATTAAGTGAAAGTTGTGCAAAGTTAATATTTTTGTAAACAGCCAGTGATTTCTCCCAACACAACTCTGAGGGACCACACCATTTCCAACTCTTCCACTACTCATATGGCTCTTTATACAAAAAAAACCAGCTGCAAGACAACAATTGTGGCAGTAACTACTAACTAGTCCTTGCAATATTACAACAACGAGTATGCAAGCCAGCTTGAGAAAAATGTGAAATAATGTTAGAGAAAAAAGGTGCTTGTGCCTTAAGAGTGAGAACATGTCTTTGAAAATGTAGCAAGATGTTCATGTCACTAGTTAACATTGTATCTGTAAAGATAAAGAACTTGGATTATTTGGGTTAGTTAGTGGGTTAGTTAGTTGGTTTAGTTGGGTTAGTTAGTTGGTTTAGTTGGGTTAGTTTGGTTTTGGGAACTGAATGTTCAAGTCACAAACAGCAGTGAAGGCAGGAAAATGAAATGGGGACATCTTGTGAATCCGTTTTTGAATTTGCCAATGCTCACTGAGATTAAGAGCTTTGTTTTCAAACTCCTGATCCGCTGTGAGCAACTGGTTGAAAGTCCCATGAAGATGTGCTGAACAGTCTCAAAAGTGTACTTGTGTTCTTTTGGAAACTCAATGTTCAGGGCATAGAGTAGACCAAAAAGGTAGACAAATGCAGTTGAGATGTCTGGTAGATCCGAGAGTACAATTGTCTCTTCCAAGACAACAGCAATACTGTTGACCATTTGAGACAGGGTAGGTCCACCATCATCTACGAGAACAGTGAGGACTCCCATCTTGACACCAGCAGTCTGCTTTTCTAACCGGATCAGTGTCCTGCATGTAGAAAGCAGATAAGCAATTATTATTTACCAAATAAGGATATTATATAACTGCAAATAAAACACTGGTTTGATTGCTCAGCAATGACACAATAATTACTGTGAAAATGTTAACTGTTCTGTTGTACAACTAGTTCACTAGTAGTTATGTAGCAGGTCTAGTATTTATCCTGAGAATCGGGCTTCATCTTCAAAACAGATTTATCTATGATTATAGGAAAACTTAATAACTGCACTTGTATGACATTAAATGTAGACTTATGATTAATGGACAACCATACTGTACACACCAGGCATTTCAGGAAGAGCTTCTCTGCACTGTCACGGACAAATAAGGGCAGACCTTCCAGACACATTCTCATTCGTTGCTGTGCAATGTCAGATGTCTGTAAATCAGAAAAACAGAGCATTAGGATTTATGGTTAAAATTAGTGATTAAAGGGTCATTTCAGAATCTCAGAAGTCAGGATCCATTTGTGATTTATTTAAACGGCAAGTCTTCTCTGAACAAAAGAACTTTGCAATAGTTGTTTGAACCGGAAGAGAGATTGAATTATTAAACAGGACTTATGTAAACTTTGTTGATGAGGTAAAAGTGAAGTAAGTACCAAAATATGATGCTTTTACAAGATAGGACACCCCTTTTAGATATAAATGGATTTTAACCTTTTTAATAACTTTCACATCTATTCTTGAGTTACGAGAAGTGCATTTTGGAGGCAACAGAAAACTTCACATTTGACATTCAAAATCAAAGATTTTTCGAGTAATTTGTCTAAAAATGTGTCTGGTGAAATGTTCTAATTATGTGATACTGCATTTTGGGTTATAAAAAAGGTGTAAACTGTAGTCATCCAGATTAAAACAAATAAACGCTTTAAATAATTCATTTTGTGTCTAATGTACCTATATAAAATATAAGTTTCACTCTTCAAATAGAATTACTGAAATTATTCAACTTTTCCACGATATTCTAATTTATTGAGATGCACCTGCTTGTTCTCTTTAAGAATATTGTAAATTATCATTACGACATTAAAGACAAAAGCTACCTGTTCATCAAGAGAATCCAATAGGTTTTCCATCCCTTGTCCGAAGGCTCCTTTCCTGGCTCTATACAGCTTTATCAGTCGAGGACAGTATTCATCCAAGGCTGCTGTAAATGTCCCAAACAGGTCCTTGGTAGTGATTTGAAGGAACTCATAGCAAATCTGTGGTACACAAAAAAAAGAAGAGCCAGTTGAATCAAGGGTAGAGTGGAGCGGAACTTTGCTGGTAAATTGAGCACAACCCAGTAGACAGCGGTGATCCTATGAATTGTTCTAGATTTCCCCAAAGGATTACATACCTCAAAATCATCAATATACAATCCAATAGAAATACGTGCCTCTTCTACCCCCAAAAGTTTGTTTACTTTGAAAAAGTGGCCGTCTTGAAAGGACCTATATTGACCAGGTTTATTTTCGTTATTAAACACTAACTTTGCTGAAAAATCTGAATCCCTCAATAGGTTTTCTAAAACTTGAATGAGAGACACATAAACGAAAGTATTTTTATGGGTCCTCTTGTAGGTAAATTCAGTTGGCTCAATTACACTGAAGTGCTCCTTAAAATAGAGATTCCTCCTGTAATCAGTAGAGAGTGCACCTTTTGCTTCAGTGGTTATAATTAGTGGATTTGTTTTGAATATTGCGTTGTTAATGTATTGAACAACACAATCATCTACTTCAATACTATGTTTAGTTAAAACCTCTTGATAGTTTGAAAGGACTGATATTTAGAGAAGTGCAGAATATCATTAAGTTCGTCAACAATTTTCTGTAACGCACTCAGAAAAAGCGATGCAATTTTATGTTCAAGAGTCTCTGTTTCTATATGCTCTTCTGTGCCATTCTCACTTGAATCTTGACTTGCACAGCTGTGTGATGCCTCAACTTCAACATTTAATGGCTGGTCAATATCTTGAGCTTCAAAGGCCTCATTTTCAGAATGCAGTTTTAAACACGTCCTTATTTTGTCTGTGTTCCTGTGCTTTCTGCAATGATGTGAACTAAAGGTTTTACATTTGTTCATTTTAAATCCACAGCTGAGGAAGGGGCACTTCACAGTCTGTTGTTTTTTTAAATGATTTCCAAGATGAGTGAAAAACGTCTTTTGAGTACACTTTTCTCTGAAGTCACATAACTCACAAAAAAAGGTGCAGGTGTCTTGCCTTGATGCAGTCTTGCAGTGGGATCTGGTGAGGTGTGACCTCAATGCCCCATAGGTTCTGAAGGTGCAGACACAGTCGGTGTAGGCACAGGGCCAGTGATTTCCTCTTCCGTGCCGAAGTCGATGGTGCCCCAGTACACTCATGACTTGAGTTGACGAAATCACAATATTTGCATTTCATATGATATCTGTAATTAGAATTAAAAAGCCAAAATGGTCAATTTACCTTTCATAGTTTTTTGCTGCAATACATAGATATACACAAACTGTGTATGATATATATGGTGGGTCTGCAACCTTTACTATCACAAGAGCCCCATTTCAGCCCCATTTCCACCAAAAATAAATATCTGTAGCCGCAGAACACATTTGATAACACAAATCATAAACTAAAGATATAGTTGGTGTATTTAGTCTACAAAAACTATAGCTTGTTGCATTTATTTAAGAATGGCATTAAAAAGGAAACCGTTGTTTATTGCTATTTTGTTATAATGGAATAAAACACTAAACTTGCCAGATTTGCTCCAGTTTGTGACTGAGGTAGTAAGCTACCTCAGATCCAGTGCCTGGATACGGTTCCAGGTTCCTGCTGTGCGGACTGAGGCTGGGAAAAGGAGTCTTTTTTATTGTGGTCCTTGGTCTTGGAATGACCTTCAATCACGCCTCAAACTGACGGCACATGTCTCAATAGCATGTTTTAAGTTTAAGTTGTCCGAGGTCCTTACCACTAGCTGCTCTTGCAGTAATAACAAGTAGTACCTTTCTTACTGTCCTATGCTAACGCTAATATGCACCATCGTATATTTTTCAAGCTAAAAGCCGACCATGTGGCAGACAACACACGTCCATGTTAGCATACCTTTGCAAATCAGCCGAACCTCAGCGTCGCAAAGGTTTTCCCTCCTGGAGCTCCGTTAGCGCGCCAGTCGCCACCTGAACCGGGGATTGTAGTTGTTCATATAGGCCGCTTCAACACACTCCGTCGTCTCGTCTCCGTCGGTCTGCTGCACTGACGGGGACAGAGAAATGACTGTTACCACCTATCAGACATGTCGATCTATGAAGCTGTAACACGTTTAACCTTAAATGTTGACATTTCACATTAACATTTAAAATAATATCGTTGGAGCTACGGTGAAAACATGTTTGCTGATGTCGTGCTCTTAAACGGTTGATTCCCTCGCACACATTACATTCTAGTTGATCGTTAACTCACGGTAATCCTCCCTTAATTATGCAGTCCGTCTTTTATATATTCTGGCCATAAAACAGTTTAACGTTCTGTTTCCTCTCTCACGTCAGGCTCGACCTGACAGACCCGCATGCATGGATGTATAATAGGAACCCGCATGTCCTCAATGCTGGCCGAGAGACGGGTTGCCAGAATATTGCTAAAACCCCCATTCATAGTTATATTTTTCTGCCACTGATATTCAACTTGTATGTGCTAAGCTAACAGCCGACCACGTTTCTGGCTACACTTGTCCATCGTAGCATACCTTAGAAGTCTAGGGCCAGACATGATAAACGTTTCTAAAACATTTTTCCTGTTGAAGAGAAGCGTTAGCTAGCTAATGTTAAACTCGGCTAATGTACCACAAACTAAAATCTAGTGCCACATTAACTGATAATTCACTAACAATCAACTAAATAATTCGCAATCAATTAATGTTACATTTTAAATCAGTCATTTTCTATATTCATAATTTCAATACAACATTCAAACAAAGTGC
Organism: Pseudochaenichthys georgianus; assembly: GCF_902827115.2. NCBI lineage: Eukaryota > Metazoa > Chordata > Actinopteri > Perciformes > Channichthyidae > Pseudochaenichthys > Pseudochaenichthys georgianus. The sequence continues at coordinate 19,479,835 of NC_047523.1, read as the reverse complement.
TCACCTTGAGGATCAGTCCCGTTGAGAACAGCAGAGTGCCACTGCCGAACATGTAAAGGCGAAATACTGTCGAAAACCCCCTGCAGATTTCTGTTGGAGACCCCGTTCATAAGTAGCTCGAAGCATACACAAAGAACTTAGTTTGAACTCTAAACTTGGATTTTTAAGTTTTGCGAACTGAATGTATTGAATGACACACACTTTAAACAAGCACCATAATAAAGATAGTCGAGAGAACTACTTTAATGTAGTAAGCAACTCAATTCAATATTTTTTGTTCACTTTACAAACAAATTATTTTCAGGCCAACAATTTTAAGTTTGCATTTTACAGTGCAGGCTGTGAAGGAATGGCCTGCCCCAAGCTCTGTGCAGGACCTGAACAGCTTCCTGTCCTCCTACTACAGGAGGTTTGTGAAAGGGTTCTCCTGCATAGCTGTGCCGCTGTTCCTCCTATTACAGAAAGGAGAGGTGTTTTTCATGGACAGAGGAGGGGCTGATTTTTTGTCCCAGACCGCCCTGAGGAGACCGAGTTCCCCCACCTCGCCAAAAAGGCTGTAAAAATGCTCATTCCCGTCACCTCCACCTACCTGTGTGAGTGCGGGTTTTCCGCATTGCTTTGATCAAAAGCAAGTACCAAGGCTGCAGCCATGGAGGATGAGCTGCATTTATTCCTGTTGCATCCCCGCATCAGCCGCCTGTGCGCATCAAAGACGCAGACTCATTGTTCCCACTAAAGTAGGGCTGATTGTAATAAGGAGGCAAAGTTGACCTTCAGTGTGTTGCCGGGAGCATTTAAGGATTTATCCACGAAGTTTGAAAATGTTGATTACGGCCAACAGTAACCTGTGATCTTCATAATAAACTTCCGGATAAAGGACAAGCAAAGCCTCCCTGTGTTTCTATAGCGAGACGCTACAATACTTAGACGGCATAAACTGTAAGGAAATAAAATAAGGCCTTATGAAGGGGATGTTCATTCCTGTGCTAAAAGGAATAGCATTTTAATGACTAGCCTATTACCACAAACAGGGCAAACATTGTCTCGCCTCAACAGATGTAGATGCAAATATAACAGGTGATGTAACATCTGAATAATCTTTCCAAATGTCCCTGAATTTAAGGTGGGAGTAACGGTAATTGACATTAACTTTAAATATAACTATTGATTAGCAAACAAACAACCTTGCTATCGTCTAAAAGTAAGCCAGCAAGTTAACACTCTGTTCCATCAACGGTAACTATTCAATTGACTTTTGATTAATGTTCACATTAACGTTACTGTACCTTTGCCCCGTTTCTCCAACTCCTCTTTTCTTTTGTTTCTTCCCTGGGCACCAGTTAGCTTTATTAGTTTTGACATGTTGATGGCTAATTATAGTCAGGAAGTTAGTGTCTTTTTTATTGTCACGGCAGGTCAAGTGTCAGTTCAGAAAATCACTTCAACTTACCTGACTAGGGAGCGCCATAGTTTATGAGCGCTGTAAGCAATGTAGGCGTAGTTCTGTTAAGATAAGATAATAAGATGTACTTTATCGATCCCAAATTGGTAAATTGTTTTGTTATCAAATATCGTTAATAGTGGGGGGTATTATCTTCCCCGCAATTTTTGGCGCCCCCCATGGATGGATAGTATTGTGAAAATATTTGAAAGCCAAGGGCATTCAAGGAGTACTTTACCGTCCATTTTATACGTCTCACCCTATGGTCTCACCAAAACAATATTCCATGCACTCCACAGCTATACCTGACAATGCTTACACTCTGAACACTATATAACAAGTGCAAGCTAAAGAGAGCATATAAGAGTTTTCTTCTCCAAAACATAATAAAAAACATTATTTCATCGTTTTACAATACAGTAGAAAAGGGGGTATGCCTGCCCAGTATAATGTGATCAAAATACAATTACCCTGCACTATAAAGCTCTAAGCGTTCGATTTGTGTTGAGACCGAGTGCTTTGTTTCATTTTTATGGCAATTTTGTGAAACTGTAGAGGTGATGCTGTTGTGAGAGGTGTTTCTGAGAATGAGGAAGAAAGAAAATGAATCAGATATTAACTTTCAAATATTTCAGGGCTGCAATCCTTGAAGAAAACAGTAAGAATCACAATACAACATCACCTGGTAATTAGCTTTAAAATGTTCAAGGCAAGTTTTTTGCACAATTAGGGTTTATTTTTACCAAGCAGTAAGGCAACAGGACACAGAAGTTGTTTAAATAAACTGGGTTTTTTATTTACCCAAAAATCAAAAGAAAACATTATAAACCAAGAATCTCTATAACAAGGCCTATAAAAGAGGTCACCAGAAACTGACCAGAAAAACTACCTCAAATAAATATGACATCAACTTAACTTAACTCAAACAAACTGACCTGCTACAATGACAAACCAAGAAAAATATATAGTGGCTTGGCCAAACCAAGTAGAAACCAAGGGGCAATTAAGATTAACAGAATAAAGAAAGGACCCTGACAAACCCAAATCCCCCCTTTTACTTTTAAGCAGGTGGTTTGTCCCAATTGGCTCCTTGCAGTATTTGTGAGTCCTCTGCGCTCAGCCACGCCTTTTACTGAACCAGAAAGTAACCTCCCCCAACTGCCACGGGAACTCAAAGACAAAGAAAGTAATTATTGCCAACAAAAAGTTGTTTTAAAATAAACTAAGTAATGTCAGGTTACAAGCAAATAAATAGTTTACCATCTAAATTAAATGTTTAGTGTTAATAATTGGCACGCTTTACTGCAGCTGAACTGAAGCAAAACTACTGAACCAAGACCTCTATTAATGAACCAAGCTGAATCCTTTCTTCAAACTGCCCAGGCAAAGATCTGCTTTCATATTTACTAGTTTTTTAGTTATGTAGGGGGCAAAAATCACTGAAGTCTTGACCTGGCAATGTTTCACATGAGAGCAGCATGGCTTTAACAATCAAACTAACTTTGTGCATAGTTGGGGTTTAAAGTATTTGCAAATGTTTTTCTTTGTAACTACGTCAGAATGAATGGGTCTTTGGGCAGTCATGGTATGAAAGATTTAAAATAAAATATTGAATCACATCAGCCATGATCGAAGATTTGTTCTTTGCTCATCGCGAGGTTTGGCGCTGAGCCTTGCGGTGAAAACAACAAGTTACATTTTGTTTCTATGGTTACCTCTACTGCTAGCTTGCTATCTTAATAATTTAACTCCTTTAAGTAATGCAAATCAATAAGTACAACATGTTTGATTGTTGTGCTTTAAAATGTTTCCAATATAGTGTAGAGCAATGTTGCTAAGCCATCATTTCATTTCATTTCAAACCTTTATTTAACCAGGTATGTCCCATTGAGATCATTGATCTATTTTTCAAGGGAGACCTGCAGCAAGTAGGTTACACATGAAACATAAAACAACATAAAACAATAAAGGACATCATGCATCATATTTACAGGGCTACATTTACATACCTATAGACATGTACAAGTACCAACAGTATCAAAGAGCATTTCACCTATCAGAGCTTTAAAAACATGCAGTGGAACCAAATTGCTCAGTTTCAATTATTTTTGAAACTGTTCCAAGCAAGAGGAGCTGCGCACATAAAAGCTTTCGTACCTAAGTCAGTCCTTGCACTTGGCACATAACAAAACAACATCCTGTGATATCAGGCAATAGCTACCAACTCTCTGTGATCAGAGAGCAGATGTACGATGGGAGTTTACCCAACATGGCTTTATGAACAAGTACAAATGACTGAGCCTCCGTACAGTAAGAGAAGGCAAACCTGCCCTGGCATCAGGGCCGCCCCTGGCCAACTTGGGGCCCCAAGCGACATTGTGAGATGAGGCCCCCCGCCACAACCGACAGGAGTGAAAACAATGTTTTTGGAAACAAAGTAGGCTACTTTGCAAATATAATTCCTGTTTATTATTATTATCAACACAGTTACTTTTTTATACAGTGAGGTAAATGGTAAATGTGCATGTATGTCGTTCACTATGCGTTTACAGGTTTTTTTTGCATTTCCTGCCAAATACTCAAATAAATAATAGAATTAAAATATAATTAATGCAAATAAACTACTTCTACTAATAATAATAATCATAATCAATTCAATAATATACATACTATATTATTTTATTATAAAATAATTGTAATATAGTCAAAACATGCTTATGACATGCTCAAAAACTGATATTTCTTAAATCTGTATTCAAATGTAGTTCCCTCTGTCAGCAATGTATGTAACTACACACACACTTCTATCAGTATTTCTCTGTGTTGTGGTTGACATGATGATGACTTAGGAGTTAAGGGGAGAGGCTGAGCATCACCATGAAATGTGCAAATTGACATAAAAGTGAATGTAAGGGGAAAAAATGCTCCATGTTTTTTAGGCTGTAAACTTTAACTGTTATGTAAGCCAACTAGACAGACAGTGTATCACTCTTCCTCCTGTACATTAGCAGATAAAAGGCATAACATACTTGAATGAATGTTAAATAAAGAATGCTGGAAATAACTGCATCTCCATTAGCCTATATGCTATGCAGAGACTGCCTTCTTCATGTCGTGAATTGCAGCTGATGTTTTAATATGGCAATTGGCAATTTGACTTATACAACATTCGCAAGTTGTACATTTGACTCATACAATAACCCACCTTCGAGTGATGCTCTAATTTCTTCATGTTTTCTTTGTTCCCTCTTGCTTGCGCCGGACTGACCAGAGGTTGCTTTGCACGGTCTACCTTACTGTTCCCACACTGTGGATAGAACATTTGCTTCAAAATATTTGTGTTACTCTTGATTTACAATTGTGTAGGTGGTGAAATAGATGATTTGTGTTGGAAATACTGGACTGCAGTTCAGTAAAAAGGAAAAAAATCATATTCAAATGCCCTCTCACCATGTGATCCTTCATCTTCAATCCTCCGATGTATTGCTCTTGTGGGGCAATCATCATTGAAGCCACACAGTATGAGTCTAAGAGTGTGTCTACAAAAGAAAGCAACTCTTAGTTCAGAGAAGGGGTGTCCCACAGGCTTTTCTTCTTCTAAATCAACATGTGGATCAGACTTGACGCGAGGCACACACTCGGAGACGCACTTCGATGATTCAAATGAGCCCTAATTTCCCGTGTTCAAATACTCTTGTCCCCTTGTATATGCAGTTTATGTTGTCTTTGCAAGTGTGTTCTCCTGTTTTCTATATGCATGCAGGTCAGGCTTGCTGAAACCAATCTACATATTGCCTTTGGTAGAAGGAGTAGGTCAATCTTGTACATATCCAGAGACATATAATTTGCATCTCGAAATGAGGAATCAAAAATGTATGAGACTGTTTCAGCATGGTCTCCTAAAGTAATTTTCCTATACATTGAAACTGTATAGTAAAATTCAAGAGAAACATATTTACAACATGTATGTTTTTGACACATCGAATAATAGGTTTATTATCAATGTGAACCATCTGTAAATGTAACATACTTATTGCAAGTGATTTTTTTCTGAGTGTAATTTATGTTTGTTTATGTTTATTAAGGATCCCCATTAGCTTTTGCTCTCGACAAAAGCTACTCTTCCTGGGGTCCAACACTTAAAACAATACAACAATAATACAACAATAATACAGCAACATTTAGGACATAAGTCCTGACATCATTAACAACATTAAAAACATCACCAATAGCATCAACAACATGCGATTAATTTAAATTAGGGTTCACAGCTCACAAGGGTACATGGTCATTAGTAGATGGCCCTTCAATCTCTTCTTGAAAGAGGCTCTGGACTCTATTTCAACAAGGTAGTTTGGCAATGAGTTCCATTCCTTTATAGCTCTATAAGACACAGAAGATTTCAGAAGATGTGTCCTGGGTTTAGGTGCCAGTAGATGGCCTGGTGTAGCTTGTCTAGTCTTATGGTCATGCTCGTCTCTTGTGTAAACTATTTGATCATAAAAATACAGTGGTTTTTTGCTAAATTGGACATTAAGAAAACTGATAACACGAGATTGCAGACGTTTCTCAACTGGAAGCAGGGGCGGACTGGGAGGAAAAAGTGGCCCGGGGATTAATTGACAGACAGGCCCACTTAATGCGCGGCATGTATCGGCCGGCCGGCGACGAAAGTATGTAACTTAACAAAAAACCCTATGCATTTTATGTTATTTTGGACCATTATTCATATAGTAATCACATTACCTGAGCCCTTGAGTTGCCTACACCAAAATAGTTACAGCATATATTTAGTAATTTTAATGTTAACAGATCATTGATGCAATAACATTTGGACCCAATTTGCCTGACTTGACACATGGAATAAAACATGGGCGTAGGAAGCATCCTCAATGTGGGTGAGACAATTTAACAGGGGGTGTGAGCAGGTGGTGGACCTCACCTCCTCTAGGTGTTGAAGTTAAATGCATCAATCTGGTCCATTTTGAGAGCAAAATTAGGGACTAAATCTATGGCAGTCAGTAGGGGCTTGGACTGTGAGCCGTAGGGTCGCCGGTTCAAGTCCCCGACCAGACCTATTTGGAGTGTGGACTTCTACTTGGAGAGGTCCCAGTTCACCTCCTGCCGTGGTGCCCTTGAGCAAGGCACCGGACAGCGCGCAGTGCCTTCACCTTCAGAATCATTAGAAAGGCTAAAGAGCGGTGTGGCTGATGTGTTTTAACCACACACACCTCTACACACACACACACACACATACGCGCGCGCGATTTAAACGCAGACTTTTGTTACTCCATATTACGTTGTTATTGTTTCACTGAGCGGACCCGCACATTTCTTTCAAACTCTCCCCTTTTTGGTCCATCTGCGCGGTTTTGTGCATTGTGAGGCTGTACCTTTAGTAATGAATATTAAATGTTGTGAGGAAATCTTTCCACCAATAATTCCAATAAGTAATCCAAAATGTATTCACTTCAGGTTTACGAAAGTAACTGTAATCAGATTACTCGTTTTTCAAATGTAACGCGAGCTGAATACAGTTACTTGATTTTCTGATTACGTAACACCGTTACATGTATTCCGTTACAACCCAACCCTGGCCACACCCCACTGGGCTGGGCTGGGCCGGAACACTTACAAATGTGGGCCGGTAGGATTTAGGCAAACAATAAAGATTTTTTTTTTTTTTTAATAAACTTTTCTTTTTTTTCTTTTTTTTTGGCCCTCCGGCCCACACACAGCACCGGCCCACCGGGGAAACTCCCGGTATTCCCAATGGCCAGTCCGCCCCTGACTGGAAGCCATGATAGGCTTCTATGCATAACTCCAATATGACTGTGCTTCGAACAGTGGAGAGCTAGTCTGGCAGCCTTGTTTTGAGCTATTTGTAATTTCTGTAAATGTGTTTTTGCTGCTGACGACCATATGACCGGACAGTACTCAAGATGTGACAAAACCAGAGACTGAATGACTTGTTTCAAAGTGGTTGGTGTTACATACTTTGTACATTTTCTCGCCACAGCTATGCTCCTTCCCATTTTAGTTACGATACTGTCAATTTGCTTTGTCCACCGTAAACCAGAATCAAGAACAATGCCAAGCAACTTAGTCTTGTTTACCTGTTCCACTGGCTGACCAGCCAGTGTCAGGCTTAATTGAGGATTGCTGCTTAACATATGTCTGGATCCGAACACCATTGCTTTTGTTTTTGCAATGTTGAGTACCAGTTTGTTATTGTTGACCCAGTCTGCTATGGCTTTAATCTCTATTTTAAGTAGATAGTTTAACTCACTGCATGTTGATGCTGTACTGTACATTGTGGAATCATCAGCATACATTATTACACTGGACTTATTTAATATGTAAGGAAGGTCATTTGTGAATATAGAATACAACAAAGGCCCAAGCGAACTCCCCTGTGGGACCCCACACTGCAACACCTTACTTTCAGAAAAGCTCCCATTGAAAAACACTCGCTGCCTTCTCCTAGTCAGGTAGCTCTCCATCCAACACATAGCAACAGAACCACAGCCATAGCATTTGAGTTTGTTCAGCAGCAGACTATGATCGATTACATCGAAAGCTGCGCTAAAGTCTAACATCACTATTCCTAGTAGTTGGAGTTCCTTTGATTTATTGCAATTTTTAACCTTTTTAATGTTTATAAAACAGCTACTATAATCTAGAAGTGAATACATTTTCCACAAAACAGAGAATGAAGTGAAGGTGTATGTAATAGTTATTGTTTATAGTGGTTATTGTGGTTATTTTGGAAGAGACATTGTTTAAACCATACATGCTTGAATTGATTTTCTGGTGGGTTTTCATCTACCTCAGTGTGGGGAATGTAGAGATCTGGTGTCTCTATTGGAAATGGGATGGAAAACCTTTTGTTTTTTCTTATGTAGAGGAATGCTTGCCATGGGGATTTGTGCAATCTCAAAAAGTGGGCATTTTTTCAATCCATCTTAATTAAAATCTCAATAACTACACTGAATACCTTCGCAGTTTAAGACAATTCTTGAGTTTTTACTTTGTCTCCCCATTTTTCAAATCTTTGCAACAAGACAAAGCCACAGAAAAAAAGCATTGAATAAAACATAAGATTGTCAGGGAGAGGGTCATGCTGATGTAACCCCCCTGTTATTTGTGAGACATCTCGGATTTCTATTTTAGCTTAATGAGCAGCAGACAACACACAGGTTCTATATGAGTAAATGTGCGTACTTTTTGCTGAACTTGTTCCCTAACTCGCATGACAGCATAGAGGAGTGGGTAAAAACGGATGTGCAGTAGGAGTTGACAAGCAAATCCTGTATTCTTTTTTGCTTTAGCAAGCCTAAAGTAAAAAAAATCTCTTCTCTCTGCCATATAACTAAAACTAATTTGGTGAAGATAAACACATGAATACCACCAGGGACGTGCACAGACATTTGGAGGGGCTATTGCTCTAAACTGGAAAAAGGGCCTTCCCCCCCGAAAAAAAATATAAGACCAAAACAATTACATTAACTAATTTGAACAGTAATTCACATCATCATCTCATTACAAAATAAGCTAAGGCAACTACTTGCATTCGGTGACTTGATTTTTAAAATGAAAACCAGGGAGATTTTTTGTTTTGCGGTCCATATCTCATTAAAATATATAATGTTAGTAACTATTAAAGAAAAAATGGGGACAATTCAATGTAGTTTGACCATTGTAACTGCTGTGCAGACTACTGATAAAATAGGGCTTCTATAATTACCTATAAACTCACTAATTAATTAAACCAGTTCAATATGCATTATTCAAATTCTTATCATTCTTTATGAGCGCAGTAACGGTAAGGTATCTAATTACTTATTTATTTAGTATTCCATAACTTAATAACAGAGATGGTCAAATTAAAGAAGAGACATGGCAGAAATCCTACAATGAAGCGGGACAGTGAAGTGTTCTCCTGTGAGAGGGCGATCAAGAAAAGAGAGCGAGCGGCCCCATTGAGGGAGTTTACCATGGATGTTTAATAGCAGTTTACGGAGCAGATGAAAAGAAACAGAAAGACAGAAGCACAATAACAAGTATATGTAGGTGTTTTTTTGTAAATAACCAACGGTGTCAAGAGGAAGTAAAGTCCCTGTCGTGAGAAAACTCAAAATCCATTTTCCAAAATCCGACACTAGAGGTGGTCTTAACGCACCGGCACCAATACAGTAGCCTATACTAAATATTATATAATATATAATACGTAACATGTGTAATCACACACTTAGCGATATAGCACATAAATAATACAATCGTAGGCCTGTTTAAAACACTTTTGTGGTCATACTGTAGAACGAGTTCACACTGAAACGAGTTCTTCATTGAAAATGTTGTGGGCAATACATGTAAGAAGAAGGAGAAGAAGAAGAAGTAAAATAAGTAGTAGAAGAAGAATGAAGCTGGTGTGTTTCCCATAGCGAGACACTACAATACTAATTGTGGCTTATCACGTTGATTCGACCACAACAGAAAGAAAAAAAGGGGGAAGTCAGCCAAAAAGGGAAAACAGGCCGTTGCCGAGCAACAATAATCCGTACGCGTGCACGTCGCTGAATACCACAATGGTCTTGTGTTTTACATGGAAGGCAGCATTATACCATCTTATTTTGCTCGTTCATGGCAGTGACAGTGACACTGCGATCATAGTTCATTAATTTGGCTCGTTCATCTTCAAAAGTAACAAGATAAGAAAAACTCATTCAATTCTAATTAGCCACAACAAGGGTGACTGCAATTTCTTGGTTAGCAGATCTTAATTATGTCTCTGTGTTGCAGTATGGAACCATGGTGTGAGTAGCATTTAAAAACTATGGCGAGAAAGAGATAGGAAGACGATTAGGAGCCGTTCTGAGACATGAGGTGAAGACTTTTTCTACTCTGCAGTGAAGGATGGAAGTACAGTTTTTGAGGTGACAGGAAAATCAGTAGGCCTACGACTTGTCATGATTACAATGATGAATCAGATCCCTCTCCAAAGGGACTAGCAGCGAGCTCAGACTGAGTATGCAAAAAGCCTCTCTATATCCATTTCATGAGCTCCTGAAGCATGGTATTATTGTTTACTTTTGACAGCAGCATGTTCAAGACCTCAGAGCACAGGGGGCTGATTTAGTTATGTTTGTTTTATTATTCATTAAGGGATTTATGAAACAGCTTGGCATCTTAGAAGGGAATCTGTATCCAGAAATTCTGACATTTGTTTTATTTTCTAGGATCCCCACTAGCTCTAGCTGAAGCAGCAGCTATTCCTCCTGGGATCCATTACACAAATCTTTTGTACTGCTCAGCCGTTTTACTGCACCTTTTACTGCACACTGTGAATGTCTCTGTTTGTCAGATACCACAGTTAGCTGGAAAGTGAATTCTGTCCAACTTTCACTTTCTCTTCCTCTCATAAAACTACTGGAATTTCTAGTTATCATTTCTAATATAAAGTGATATAATAACCATGATCATAAGTGATACAACTGATTAAGTTCAGTTAACCTAGTAAAACGTTCTGTAAGTGTTTACAAAAAATACAACTATAATTTAAAATGACTTATATTAATTATGAATGTTATGTTATTTGAACAGTTGTCGAACACTTTATAATTTATAGATTTTTTCCAATGATTAAGAAACCATTTATAAACCTTGACGATATTGTTAGTAAAACATCTGAAAAATTATGGAACAGAAATGTGTTAGTCGTTATAAACAGATTTATAAACCATCGATAAACATTATTTAGATAATTATTCTAAATAATCTACAGAAATGTTAATAAATGTTTTTCCTGTTTTTCAATCCATCTATCTATGTAATGTTCATAGATGTTCTATAAACAATTCCGTAATGGTTTAGAAATCAATTAGAAACCATAAACACTTATTTGAGTAAAATGCTACAACCATAATCTGTTAACAAATAGTTTATGAAACGGGGCTGTGTATTTCAGAGCATAGGACATGCAAAATGATGCAGTGCTGGAAAATATGTAAGAGTTTGCTTCTCCTGATGGCAATCTCATTGCTGTCTTTTCTTAATTACATTTTAACAGTTTTAATATGCATACAATTATAAATCGGAGCCTATTATAACTGGAATTAACTGAATAGATAAATATAATAGTAAAAATTGTTACATTTCCGTTCCTCTCCCCTTTTAGTATTCACAATACTCTGCATTACACAAACCTTTCAACTGATAATTACATATGCAGACTAATTGCAGAAGGTTGGGGTCACTGCTATTTAATGATGATGTATTTATTATACATTATAACATGCAATGCACAATTCAATTAAAAAAGGAATAAGGAGTCAGTAGTAGATATGCAATTTTGAGCATTTACTTGCTTTTTGTAAAGCTTGAAATACTGCATTATTGAAGTCAAACTTTGCTTGCACAAATTGCTTCCTAACTAAAATAATGTACCTAATAAGCAAACACAAATGTGACAAGAAAGTTTGTGAGTGACAGATTTTTGACGGATTATTTGCTGGGAGGGACCATTCATCCTGAGGCTTTCAGATACACTTCAAACACAGGAGCTATAATGAGAAAGTGTTCTAACCGTGGTTGCAATATTAGGAACATTTTTAACTTGCAAGGGTAAGCATTTGCTCTAAAAACAATGTACATTTACTGACAGATAGGGCTACACGAAAGGGAAACATTGCACACATCTCCCAAAGGATTAAATAGGTTTCATTGTGTGTAATCTTATTAAAACAATGGTTGAATGAACTTATTCTGTGGGACTCTTTCAGGAAGGAAAAATATATTTCATGATGTGCTGTGACTTCCCAGAGTTTCTCAAGCAGAATCCTCAGAGGGAACATAAGTGCTCTTACCGCCCACTGTACAGCTAGACGAGGAGCCCGAGAGCAACTCCAGCAGATTTATTTTCGGAAGGAAGACTCCATGTTATTTTTTTTCAAACTGAGGTTTGTTAAAAGCTGCTGTATTGCTGTGTTTTTACTGACAAAAATGTGTCTTTTGAGAGGCTGACCATGTCATTCTATAAAGTCGCCTTTGTGACTTTCTCACTTTTTTCAAATCCTGTACAACCACATTCTTCACACTCCACAGTTTCAAATGAAGACTTTATTCTAAGGTAATTGGACATGTGTCCTAGAGTCACTCCATATCCTGGTGTGATCTTTCACTTTGTCAACACTTGATTAAATTGCTTTTCTTCCATTTGGCAGCAGACATTTTGTTACCAGTGACTAATATGAGCTTGAGCTTCACTGAAGTGTTATTGTAGGCAGCAGCCATCATACTGTTCATAACTGAAGCCAAGAAAAGTGACTGAAATGCAGAAAAACCCGTTTTATTCAAGAGATTACCTTTTTATTAGATTAAAAAGAGCAAACTCTCCCATGGTGATAATTTTCAACATTTAACATCAAGGTTCACATGTTTCAAAGGAGTCCAAGCAAAAAAACTGATTTCAATAGTGATGAACTGAGGTTTACCGTCCCTTTATCTGACACACAATGAATCTGTCTTTGTCTGCTGGATTGGTTTTGGCCTCTCTCTTGTCAATCCTCAATGCACGTCAGCCCACACATCACACCCAACTGTCGACATTTATATCTCCACGGCAGGCTAAAACTAATCTACATCTTAACATCTTTCAGGGGATTTTGAGCATCAGTCAGTGATTTCTTACCGGAAACAAAAAGACTACACATTTACATAACTGCCAGCTAAATGCAGCAGGGAGGGAGGGAGATGAGTTGAGAGATTGATTGATAATGTTACACACCTCCAACTCAAAAACAGGAGTCAGCTCATTTTATAACCATTTGCTTAATATGACCGTCAAACCGCCAATATATCAACAAATCGTCCTTCTCCTCTTACATTACAGCATTTTCTAGTGCTTTCATATGCGTTTTAACTCTTGGATTAACCTTCATTGCCTCTGCATGAAACCTTCAAATATTTCACACTCTCTCTGTGAAATACAAGGAATGTGTCACTGTGATAGTGTGAAATAACTTGTTAATGTGAGCAAGGGGGGCATTTTAGACATTATGTACTATTGCTATAAATTCACAGAGCCTCTTCAGTGGCATTTCAAGTACCCTTCTTATGTTCTGCACTAATATAGGTTCAAAACCCACCTCCATATACCTTACCTGCTACATATATACATCAACCGAGGACATTCGGTGGGTCAGACTGAGTTGAACACTTACTGAAGGTTTGCAGAATCAAACACACCTCTCAATGGTAACACATTATGAAATGTATCCTCAAGGTTTAAGGATAGTCCTGAAGTCACAACCCTCATAAGAAGACACTTTATTGCTTACAGCCTGCTGCAACACATTTTACACTCATTGGTTAATTTATTCTTTTATTTTCTTTCACACACACAATGAAAAAACATAACATTTTACTTGAAAGGAATATAAAATATGTGTGAGGACTTGGAACAAACGTTTAATATACATATACATACATTTTCTTTATTATTCGCCACATATTTAATATTATTGATCCGAAACATAACAAACTTTAGTAATTCATTTTAGTAATTTCTTTGTAGTATTGTATGTTCAATGTTTACAGACACAGTGTTAAGATCTGTCTGTGTTGGGGGGTATACTGCGAAGCAGGATTTTCGCTTAGCCGGCTAAATTCAGGGAAAACTCCGGCTTTCCGGTCATCCGAAGCTGGTTCTCTTTTTAGCAGGCTAGATCTCCATGGTAATATATGCTAAGCAGCTAACCTGGTCGGGACCAGGTTAGGTTGCAGGCTAAGAGCTCAACTCAGTGAAAGCACCGCCTGCTGACCAATCAGAGCTCAGTGTGCGGAGTTTAAAGCGATCAAGTCATATTACAGGAGAAAGGAAATACAGAAAAACTGCCGTCGCAGGAAAGACGGCCGGCAAAAATCACCGACTGTGTGAACGTGAACATGAATAGAATATCACCTCCCATCTTCAGAGCAATCTGACTATTATAACATTAGCGTTAAGAAAGCTTACTTAAATATCGGCCACAACATAAGTAACTGGATCAGAGTACATTAAGTACAGTCCGCGGCATATCACTTCATAATGTATCATATATCTCCTTATCTGAGTCAGCTGAGCCGTATCTGGCCGTGCAACACTCACAGTGTCACATACTGTATGCAGAGGTATTATTTTAAGCAACACATAAGTTGACGAAACACTCGAGACAAATATAATTGAAGTCAGATCGTGTTTTAGACGGGGCATTGAATTCATAAACCTGTTAATGTACGCATTCAAACACTTGTTCTGTTACCAGCTGTATTCACCTTGCAGGTGCAGCTATGTGGCTTTTATCCTGGATAAAGTGTTTAAGTCATGGATGTTTAAAGTTTAACTTCTTCATTTTTGACTAGTATTAAAGTTCACTTTTCATTCAGGAAGTATGACGCTGCGCTGTCAGTACGCTTCTCCATGTTTGTGATTGGTCGAATGCTCCAGATACCACCCCTTTCATGTGAACGCGCACCTAACTAGATAGGACACGGCTGGCTTGAGCGATCCACTTGATAACCCGTGTTGTAGTACAGTTTAGCGAGAGCGCGTATGTTTTGGATTAGGCCAACCGGCTAACTCAAACATCCAGGTTAGGTTGAACCAGGTTCGTAGTATAGGCCCTTGGTGTTTTGTCTTGTCTAGATCTGTCTGTGGTTCCCTGTCGTTAGTTTCCCTGGTGTGTCTGATTACCCGATTGTGTTCACCTGTGGCCCCTGTGTTTTCTCCTCCCTCCTCACCTGTGTCTTGTTTGTGTGATTAGTCTTGTGTGTATTTAAGTCCTGGTTTTTCTGTCTGTCTTTGTCGGTTCGACTTGTGTATTGACGTGGTCTGCAGTGAGTGTTCTGTTCTGTGTTTGTTAATAGTTAGCCTTGTAATAAAGGAGCTATTTTTTGTCACATTAATCTGCATTTGGGTCCTGCTTCCTGCTTCACACACCGTAACATTACGAACCGACCAACGATATGGGCCCAGCAGATCCGTTTGAGCAGGAACTAGTGGATTATACCTTTTCTTTGTCTGACTGCGCTCATCGATGGATAGGAGCGGTCAGGGTTCAGCAGCGAGATGCTGCTCTGGTCCACGGAGCCTCCAAAACGGCTCCTGAGAGGAGTCGCAAGGCCAGGTTAGCAGCACGAGCCCAAAAGGCCATGGTTCCAGAACCAGTTCAGCCCCCAGCAGCCATGGTTACAGCCCCAGTACAGGCCCCAGCAGCCATGGTTACAGCCCCAGTTCTGGCCCAAGCAGCCATGGTTCCAGACTCAGCTCTGGCCCCAGCTGCCATAGTCCCTTCTCTGGTCCCCTCTCTAGTCCCCTCCCTAGTCCCTCCTCAGGTCACTTTCCTAGTCCCTTCTCTAGTCCCTTCTTTAGTCCCATCTCTAGCCCCTTCTCTAGTCCCTACTCAATTCCTTTCTCAAGTCCTTTCTCAAGTCCCTCCTCTAGTCACATCCCTAGTCCCCTCTCTAGTCCCTCCTCTGGTCCCTTCCCGAGCCCCTTCTCTAGTCCCTTCCCAAGTCCCATCTCTAGTCCCTTCTCTAGTCCCTACTCAATTCCTTTCTCAAGTCCCTCCTCTAGTCACTTCCCTAGTCCCTTCTCCAGTCCCCCCTTTAGTCACCTCTCTAGTCCCCTCTCGAGTTCCCCTCTCTAGTCCCCTCTCGAGTTCCCCTCTCGAGTTCCCCTCTCGAGTTCCCTCCTCTAGTCCCTCCTCTAGTCCCTTCCCAAGTCCCCTCTCAAGTCCCCTCTCCAGTCCCCTCTCGAGTTCCCCTCTCAAGTCCCCTCTCGAGTTCCTCCTCTAGTCCCTCCTCTAGTTCCTCCTCTAGTCTCTCCTCTAGTTCCCCTCTCGAGTCTCCTTTCGAGTCTCCTCTCGAGTTCCCCCTTGGTTCCCCTTGGTTCCCCTCTCGAGTCTCCTCTCGAGTCCCCTCTCGAGTCACGTCTCAAGTCCCTACCCAATGTCCTGGTCCGCTGGGGGTCCTGCGAACTCCATGTGCTGTCCCGTTGGAGGCCCCGTCGACTACTCCTCTGCCAGGGGTCCTACCAATCGTATGTCTGTCCCGTTGGAGGTCCCGCCGTCTACTCTCCTGCTGGGGGGCCTGCCAGCTCCTTGTCCTGTCTCGTTGGAGGTCCCACCGACTACTCTCCTGCCGGGGGTCCTGCCGGCTCTTAGTCCTGTGCCGTTGGAGGCCCCGCCGACTACTCTCCTGCCGGGGGTCCTGCCAACCCTTTGTCCTGTCCCGTTGGAGGTCCCGCCGACTGCTCTCCTGCCAGGGTTCCTGCCAATCCCGTGTCCTGGTCCTCTTCCGTGGGGGATCCTGCCGAGGCCTGTCCCACCTGCTCCGACACCGGGTCCTACCTGGCCTCCGGCGCTGTGCCGTCAGTGTCTTCCTGCCCGGCCTCCGGAGCTGGCTGGTCTTCACCCTCGATCCCGGCCCCCTGAGAGCCACGGCCTTCGCCCTCGAGCCCGGCCCCCTGACTCTTCCTGCCACTGCCTTCGCCCCTCCATAACCCCCTTTTCAAACTCTGCCTCGCCCCCGTGCCGTCCGCCCGAGACCCCTTCCGGGTCCTCCGCTGTGCTCCTGGGCTGTCAGCCCAAGCCCGTCCTCCAGACCCCCTCCACCCACCCTGTTGGCGCTAGTTCTGTGTCCCTCCTCCGGTCCCTCCTCCGGTCCCCCTCCACCTACCCTGCTGGACTTTTTTTGGGACGTCTGGGATCCGTCCCTTGAGGGGGGGGTACTGTTAAGATCTGTCTGTGTTGGTGTTTTGTCTTGTCTAGATCTGTCTGTGGTTTTCTGTCTGCGGTGTGTTTTGTCTTGTTTACCCCCTAATCCCACCAGGAGCGTCTGCGCTGCGCTGCGGCGTTTTTAGCGATCGCGGCCACTCTAGTCAATGGGTGCTATTCCACCAGATCCGCTGCGCCGCGGCTCGAAGTGTCCCAGAAGCTCATCGCCGCAAGGAATTTCTAAAATATAGGATGAATCCTATTTTTGACGCGGCGCAGCGCAGGCAGGAAGTGATGAAAATCACCTTGTCTGCTTTGCTGGTTGAGGGGGTGCACCCAAAACCGGCTCCTTCTCCTCCCCCCACCACCGTCTTTCAAGTAGGAGAATACATCGCGGCGCGGTCGCAGTGCGGAGCGGTCGCGGCGCTCCTGGTGGGATTAGGGGGTTAGATCTGTCTGTGGTTCCCTAGTTTCCCTGGTGTGTCTGATTACCCGATTGTGTTCACCTGTGGCCCCTGTGTTTTCTCCTCCCTCCTCACCTCTGTCTTGTTTGTGTGATTAGTCTTGTGTGCATTTAAGTCCTCGTTTTTCTGTCTTTGTCGGTTCGTCTTGTGTATTGACGTGGTCTGCGGTGAGTGTTCTGTTCTGTGTTTGTTAATAGTTAGCCTTGTAATAAAGGAGCTATTTTTTTGGGTCCTGCTTCACACACTGTAACACACAGAGGAATCCATTATATGTACATTTTCATTCAACAACACAATTTATTATTTAGAAATCATACTAGGAATAAAGATGGTTCGTTTTTAATGTGTTATCAAAAATATATAAATGTTTCTGTATGACTACAGAGATATTAAACTATATATTTATTCAGTATTTCCACCGTATGGGAGCCCTAATTAAGCTCCATGAACAATATTGAGATGAGAAAAACGTCACAATGTATCAAATAAAGATTTACAGTATAATGTCAGATTGTCTTTCTCCATAAACGTTTGTCTTATTAGCCTTTGATGCTGGAAGGCTGTTATTACGCTTATCTTGTCTTTTACACCTCCTCCTCCTCCTCCTCCTCCTCACTGACGCACCTCTCTGAGCTCTGTCTCTGGCCAAGAAGCGTGCACTCGCCGGCGCGCGCCCCCGCCTCTCCGTCGTAACAGTAAACGGGTGTCGGCGTGAACGTCGCTGAGCCGTGAATGGACATTAATAGGGAATGTTATGTTCTTCTCCCAGTGCCTGCTTTCTTCTGTCATTCAATCTCTGCAACGAAACCCGGGTAAGTTCATGTTTTTGCAGGTGGCACATGTTTTGAGACACACAGGTTGTCATGCAGTTTCTGAATTCATGCTCCGAAATTGGGAAGTATAGTTTCTACCGTAGACAGTCGCTATATGTGTGCGCATTAGGTTTAATTGACATGATTTAAATATGCAGTTGTCATCCTAATTGGCTTTTAAATATCGCACTCATCAAATTGGTCTTTGCACATTTATAAACCTAACTATTTTAATGCTTATAAAACAGATACAGTCAGGGCTGGGTGGTCCCATTGACTGCATGTCAATATGTTTAATTGTCTAACTGTTTTTATTCATAATTACAGGGGGACATTTGAATCGTAATAGAGAAAAAAGAGACACATTAAGCTGTTAGTAATAAAGTGTTATATATATTGGCTGATATTGCCAGGATCAGACCGGGTTTATCCTGGCTCTGGAGGGAGTCATGATCAGTAGTCCTTTTTTTCCTGAAGGTTCAATCTGAAAGCAAAGGTCTACTGTCGCATGTGTGTTTGCAAATACCCAGTATGTCCACATACACTATCTGCTTGAAATTAACTTCATACGCGGATTATACTTTATTAAAAGTAAGCAAAGGTACATGCTGGAATTCTCCGAATCTGTGGGAATGGTTCTTTGCCCAGCAGCAGGTCCACAACAGATGGAATATCAAACCCATTATATGATGTGGGATCAAAAAGGATGGTGTGGCGGTAGAGATTATAGTATTGCATGCGAGGAGAGTGTGTGTGCATGCTGCAGTGTTTGTGCAGGATCCAGTTGGACCTGGTTGATAATGAAGAGAATGGTGAGTGACTTGCATGTGATTCCCAGGACAGTTCATAGAAATTGCGGGCTGTATGCAATTTGATTCTTTAGCATCAAAGTTGGGCACACTGCACTCCTATCCACCTCAACCCTTTCTACCTTCCAACATAAAGGATACACGACTTCCTGCATTGGCACTGCCCAATGATATTGGATATAAACATTGACATAACTCCCATGACACTGTGCTGGTTCATGCATGCCAAATATGCAAAGTAATGTAAATGTATTTTCAATAAAGCCAGCAATTGCATTGCGTTGAAGGACATTAGGATTGAGGACCCTCATATAATGGCTTGAAATATTGGAATGAAGGTCCACTTGGTTCTTTTTCTGGCAGATGAGACACATTTCCCTGCGGTACTTAATTACAGTCAGGGAGTTATGTTGGAAAAAAAATAATGGACAGCAGTGATGGAGAGTAGCAGAGTCAAACCAAGGACACATGGCCTGATTTGAGGCGCATTCAGTGTAGCTCTTCCTGCAGCATCCTGCCAAGTGGGCTTTTATATGGGAAATCCACTTTCCCTCTGATGATACATGACTATTGACTGATAGGGAGTACCGATCCAATACCAGTGGTTCTTTATTTCTCTATTTGACTGGATTTACCACATCATATTTGTTTCATTTAGCTACTCACAACTTCTTAACTATAATTTGAGTCGTCATTGCTGGTGCCAACACCATCCATGATTTATATTCAAGGCAACTGTAGAGACAAGGAGAGGACACAGATGTGCCTTAACTATTATGATGAATGCCTTTGCCTTTTCCATTTGTATTCAAACGTTTTATATTGTTTCCTTGTTTATTCTTGCTTCTGCAAGCACCTTCTTTCCTTTAAAGGACTACAAAACCTTATTATCTCCTAGGCTGACACATTTGATGACAGCCAATTGCAATGAAACAATATTAGTGGCAGTTTCAAAGACAGGCATTGGCAAGCTAACATTTTACATCCAACTAAACTGAACCACCTTTGGACTTTTTATAGTGATAATAGCCTTTATTAACCGATGTTCTTAAATATTAGTGCTTTAAAAGGAAACAAACATATAAAATACCTAAAAAATAGAGACAAAAGCAAAAAGAAACAATAACGACAATCATGAACCGCAATGAGAACAAAAGACGTTTATAGGCTGTGAACGAAAATAAAAAAGCAAGAACACAACAGTAAACACAGATTCACATTCACATAAGCTTTCAAGTTCAAATCCCCAAGAGTGGATTATGGTCTTCCAGGTGAGGAAAGATTTAAGAAGAAGACCTTTACTTCAGAAACTTTCAATGTGAAGGTTGATCTCCAAACTTTCTGTATTGTTGTATTGTTACAACCCTTGAAAGCCAGCTGGCAAACGCAAAGCTGTAGCTGAGCCAATTTGAATGTGTAGAGGACATGGTGGCTTCATTTTAAAATGATGTTAAAGAAGTGTGTCCTCTATCTTTCTTTTTTTGCATGAGATGTGCTGGGTGCATTTGTTTTGTTTACAGCCTGGTGGATCTAAGTGGTGAACTGAAAGTGTATCGATCTGAAATAAAAGGGTTATAATAGCTGCAGTTTGCGGCTGGTATGTACTCAACCACACAGCACCATCATTTTAATTAGGCCCACTGTTTCTGTTTTTATACAGCTCGTTTTCCTAACAGCTATCTGTACTTCCGATAAAATCATAATTCAACCAACCTCAATATAGAGGACTTCATGTTCTCTGACTGGATTTAAGGGTTTATTTTCTGGTGTTTACTCTTTTATTTCAGTCTGTCCTTTTCTGTGACAGAGCATTCTTTTCCTGGCAATTTAATTTCATTCGGACAAAAGCAATTAGTTTGGCTGAAACAAAACACAAATCTTGTAGGCCTATCACGTACATTTGATTGATTAAACAAGTAACTTTTCTTGTTAAAAATGTTAGCTTGTTAACTTTTGGAAAAGCTCTCGGTGTTTTCCCCTGGTTATTCAGAAAGCCCAGACGGATCCATCTGATCTGGTCCAGATTTTCACTGACATGTCACAGAGGCGAAAGCTTCAATCAAAATATGTCTGGATATATCCAAGAACACGATAAAAAATAGCCTTTTTGTGCTCTCTTTCCCTACTGTGTCTGCCAGCACTGCCTATTTTTGAAAGTAGCTGTGAAAATGATTATCTGCTACCTTTAAAAGCCCATAGCCTTCAGGAATCAATGTTTAATTAATTGTTACCAATCCATGACAGATGGAGATTCAAATTATAGGTTTTCAAGCAGACATTAGCTGCCAGAAGTATGCAAATGTAAGACAGCTCTCATTGTTTCTTCATGGATCTTTGAAGACATCAGAAGGGCCTTAAAATCCAGCAGGCATAGAAAGAACATACCGGCACTATATCTTAGGGATTTTCTGTTTGTGTGTCTGCATGTGTTGTGGAGGCATTACGCAGAGCAACAGAGTGAGAGACCTTGTATGAACGACTGCCTCACTTTGACAGACCTGTAGGGGCTACATTTAATAGAGTGGCCCCTGCCTGACAGATGCTCTCCCCGTGGCTCTTACAGGAAATTGACTCCTAATGGAACAAGAGTAAAAGCCTAAAACCATGCTTGCTACACCCAAAGGTTGCAATGTGCATTCAATTTCACAGGATGAATATTTGTTGGAATGAGCCACATACTGTAGTTACATTCCCATCTGTCTTACAGCTTTACCTGGGGCTAAAGATAATACTTGAACTGCTATCACCACAACTGAAGGTGAATTGAATCGCCCCAATCAATTGGTGATGTCAAACATTTCCAGTCCCTAAGTCCAAATGTTGTTTGTCCGCAAGAAAAAAAAATGCTGTATAAGGTTTTGGCACTTAAGAAATAGTTTGAGAGAGCTCATGTGTTTATTTTTTCGTAAATCTCAAGGGAAATTTGAGTGATTTTGAAGATCTTATGGAGGGAGAAAAAGCAATTCTACATGTTATGATATATTTTGGTTCAAAGTACAAACCTTACAAATATATAATAGGATTTCTGATGACTTTGTACTTGTGTTTTAATTGATCCCCTTCAACTGATGGAAGTATGGGTATGCATTTAAATGTGATGTTATCGTGTACCACATTCAGCAGCGCCCTCTTCCATCACATGTGCAGATAATTGGCCATCATTCCATTAACTAGATAGATACAAACATGTACATGCTCATTGCAATCGTATTATATATGAAGCAGCAGAGGCAAAACTACGGAAGAGGATTAGGGCCACATGATTTTTTTTTTGGGAGGATTTAAAAAAAATTTAAATAATTTTTGTTCTGAGAAAAAAAGTCAGAATTATGCTTAAAACAGATGGTTTATAACTTTTTAAAACCTGCTAGTTTTTACAACATTGTGGGATGTAGCTTGATTTAGCATTCTAATTAAAGAGTTGAAAAATAATCTATTTTTTGGATGTTTCTATTATAAATTAGTTGTTGCATTTCAACCCATAACTTTGTTCTAGGGATGCCAGCGATTATTCGATTATTCGAATATTCGTTACAGTCTCCATAATCGAATATTATTTTTAAAAATCGATTTATTTATATATATTTTTTCATTATTATTATTATTTTTTTTTATTATTTATGTTTTTTTTTTTTTCTGGCTTAGTTTCAACCAAAATATATATAAATATATATATGCTAATAATAGTAATAGTATTAATAATTGTAAATGGCCATTGGTCACACCACCAGTTTGTTTTACTGTAAACTTGGAGGAAGCCTGCGAGCAGAGCAGACTGCTGCTGCAGCACGCTACACACCGACCCCGCCCCCACCCCCACCCCCCTTCTCCCTCACTAAAGATGAACAAAGCGGCAGGTAAAAAGAGTTCCTCCTTGTGGAACTACTTCGAACATACAAGTCCGAAGGAAGTTAAATGCAAGCTCTGCGAAAAGATGTTGGTCTATCACAGCTCAACCTCAACAATGCGTTCGCATTTGAGTGCGAAGCCAAAGAGGTTACAGAGAAAGACGCAGCACAGCCGGCCATTACCAACTTCACTTCAAGGCCACGTCGTTGTGATGACAACATGCTTGTTTGTTGGTTGTTAAACATGTTCCAGTAAAGAAAACAACGGAATTCCTTTTGTCTGATTTTTTTTTTTTTTGTCTGATTTTTTTTTTCTTTTCGTAGGGGGGGGGAGGGGTCGAATAATCGATTATTATTCGCCAGGGCTGCCGAATAATCGATTTTGATCATGGTCAGTTTCTGGCAACCCTACTTTGTACACCTTGAATGCTCAAACTTTGTCCATCCATCCATCTTCTCCCGCTTATCCGTGGTCGGGTCGCGGGGGTAGCAGTTCCAGCAGAGAGCCCCAAACTTTATTTTCCCTGGCGACATCAACCAGCTCTGACTGGGGGATCCCAAGGCGCTCCCAGGCCAGCGAAGAGATATAATCCCTCCACCTGGTCCTAGGTCTACCCCTTGGTCTCTTCCCAGCTGGACGTGCCTGGAACACCTCCCTAGGGAGGCACCCAGGTGGCATCCTAACTAGGTGCCCGAACCACCTCAACTGGCTCCTTTCGACGCGAAGGAGGAGCGGCTCAACTCCGAGTCCCTCCCTGATGACCGAACTTCTCACCTTATCTCTAAGGGAGACACCAGCCACCCTGCGGAGAAAACCCATCTCGGCCGCTTGTATCCGCGATCTCGTTCTTTCGGTCATGACCCATCCTTCATGACCATAGGTGAGGGCAGGAACGAAAATGGCCCGGTAGACAGAGAGCTTTGCCTTCTGGCTCAGCTCCCTTTTCGTCACAACGGTGCGGTAAAGCGACTGCAGTACCGCTCCCGCTGCTCCGATTCTCCGGCCCATCTCACGCTCCATTGTTCCCTCACTCAAGAACAAGACCCCGAGATACTTGAACTCCTTCACTTGGGGTAAGGATTCATTCCCTACTTGGAGTGGACAGTAGGGATGACAGCGATTATTCGAATATTCGCTACAGTCTCCATAATCGAATATTATTTTTAAAAATCGATTTTATTTATATATATGTTTTTTTATTATGTTTTTTTTTTTCTGGCTAAGTTTCAACCACAATATATAAATATATATATGCTAATAATAGTAATAGTATTCATAATTGTAAATGGTCATTGGTAATACCACCAGTTTGTTTTACTGTAAACTTGGAGGAAGCCTGCTTCCCCCTCCTGAGGTGTCGGACAGTTTTCCAGAACAACTTTGGTGCCGCCCGAAAGTCCTTCTCCATGTCTTCTCCGAACTTCTCCCACACCCGCTGCTTTGCCTCGGCCACGGATGAGGCTGCTGCCCTTCGGGCCTGTCGGTACCTTGCAACTGCCTCGGGAGTCCCCCGGGATAACAAATCCCTGAAGGCCTCCTTCTTCAGTCGGACGGCTTCCCTGAACACCGGTGTCCACCAGGAGGTTCAAGGGTTACCGCCCCTTGAGGCACCTCGGACCTTGAGACCACAGCTCCCCGCCTCGGCTTCGGCAATAGAGGCTTTGAACACCGACCACTCTGGTTCAATGTCCCCAACCTCCACAGGAATGCCCGAAAAGCTCCGCCGGAGGTGCGAGTTGAAGGCCTCCTGAACTTGGGCCTCCTCCAGACGTTCCCAGTTCACCCGAACTACACGTTTGGGCTTACCAGGTCTATCCAGAGGCTTCCCCCGCCACTCGACCCAACTCACCACCAGATGGTGATCAGTTGACAACTCCGCCCCTCTCTTTACCCGAGTGTCCAAAACATACGGCCTCAGGTCCGATGATACGATAACGAAGTCGATCATGGACCTTCTGCCTAGGGTGCTCTGGTACCACGTACACTTATGAGCATCCTTATGTTCGAACATGGTGTTTGTTATGGCCAATCCATGACTAGCACAGAAGTCCAGTAACAAACCACCACTCCGGTTCAGATCAGGGGGGCCGTTCCTCCCAATCACGCCCCTCCAAGTGTCTCCATCATTGCCCACATGTGCGTTGAAGTCTCCCAGCAAGATTAAAGAGTCCCCTTCAGGAGCCCCATACAGGACTCTTTCCAGGGTCTCCAAGAAGGCCGTATACTCTGAACTGCTGTTGGGTGCATAAGCACACACAACAGTCAGAGTTTTCCCCCCCATAACCCGCAGGCGTAGGGAGGCCCGACCCTCTCGTCCACTGGGGTAAACTTCAACAACGAAGCACCTAACCGGGGACTTGTGAGTATCCCCACACCCGCCCGGCGCCTCACACCTTGAGCAACTCCGGAAAAGAATAGAGTCCAACCCCTATCCAGAAGTAAGGTTCCAGAGCCGACACTGTGCGTAGAGGTGAGCCCAACCAGATCCAACTGGTAACGCTCCACCTCCCGCACAAGCTCCGGCTCCTTCCCCCCCAGAGAGGTGACGTTCCACGTCCCCAAAGCCAGCTTCTGCCGCCCGGGTCTGGTCCGTCGAGACCCTCCGCTTTCACTGCCACCCTTCTGGCAGCGCACCCGACCCCATCATTTTTTCCCGTAGGTGGTGGGCCCGCGGGACGGAGAAGCGGAGGTGTTGCCCACGTTGCCTTTTCGGGCTGGGCCCGGCCGGGCTCCGTGGCAAGCCCGGCCACCAGACGCTCGCCGACGAGTCCTCCTTCTGGGCCTGGCTCCAGAAAGGGACCCCGGGCTTCCTCCGGGCCGGGTATCCTCACTTCTTGGTTTTTCTTTCATGAGGTCTTTTGAACCAATCTTAGTCTGGCCCCTTGCCTGAGACCAATTTGCCATGGGAGACCCTACCAGGAACACAAGGTTCCAGACAACACAGCCCCCAGGTTCATCAGGGCACACAAACCTCTCTACCACGGTAAGGTTTTTAAGGCACCTGCTGAAATAAGTGGTGCTGTAGTTCTTCTTGGGAGCTCTCAGTCCAATGGAAACGGATATTTCTTAAGGCTTTATCTTTTATTATAATCACCAACTCTGTCACTTAATTAAACCCAGTAATCAGTGGTTCCACAGCCTTATACAGCTCATGTCTCCATGCCATAGCAGTCCATTGATTTCCAATGTTACACCTTGTAATTACCAACATGTTCAAGCTGCTAGCAAAGACAATTAGTGGAGTTTGTGTGTTCTATATTTACATGCTGCAATTTCTCGCCCATCTGTCAAGTTATGATACATTTATTAAAAATAAATTATTACCAGAAACAAAAAACATGTGGATTATGGATACATCTACTGTATCTGTGACTTTTGAAGGTCAAACCAACTAACCTACCATCAATCACCATCCTTAAAGCTGCATTGCTATTTGCCGGAATGAAATAAGCAGTGAAGGCAATGTGCATCATTCTCTCTGCGCACATACAGCATATGCTTTTATGTAAACGAGCTATTCAAATACACACAAAGGACTGGTCTCGTCTGCCATTATCAAAAACTTGACATCTATTAAAGCGTATGGTTGAAATCCACCTCTTTGCTTGGGTCATTAAACACAACGTTGTTGGCACTTAATTGTGCCCCACATTTAAATTAACCTGGTGTTAAAAAAAAAGGTTTAAATGAAGATTAAGCCTTTGTTGTATGATTAAATTACATTTATGACTATGCTGATTTTTTGAGTAAGTGGTACCAATTCAACAACCACATGTGTGGGACAAGTCAAGGATCAAAGCTAATATTTCAGGTTATTGTTTGGTGAATTCGGGTCCAGATGGCACATTGTAGCAAGTCAAGCCTTGCATCGTAGACAAACACACAAAAGCCAATCGATTAGAATGCGGCCAGTTGTATTGCCTCACGTTTGCATGTTTAAGTGTTTAACTGAATTTTATTGTGCAGCACTTGTCCATTACTCATCTCACGAGGGTTTGCAGTGACCTCATGGACTTGTTGCAGTTGCTTTTAAAAGTGTGTGTGTGTGTGTGTGTGTGTGTGTGTGTGTGTGTGTGTGTGTGTGTGTGTGTGTGTGTGTGTGTGTGTGTGTGTGTGTGTGTGTGTGTGTGTGTGTGTGTGTGTGTGTGTGTGTGTGTGTGTGTGTGTGTGTGTGTGTGTGTGTGTGTGTTGTAGATGCAGGCAGAATAATGTGTGCATCAGTATTTGTGTGTGACTGTGTTTGTGTTAACTGTGGTGTTTTATTACAATGTGCGCCACACCACAAGCACAATATGATTCTATGTTGTGAGTTTTGGTTGGATAGGTGTTTGTAGGATACACTTCTCCTTCCAAAACGTGCAAACTTTGACATTCAGGAACATCCTCTGCATAGGGCGCATGTGTGAAAGTGAGCAAGGGAAGGGAAATTGATGCCAATAGTTTTCCACCTTAGGACCAATTAACCTTTCAGGGAAGGTGCCTGGCTGTGTTGTGAATTAAAGCAGGGACATTGCAGGAACAAGCACATAAAGGGTTACGTCCGTCTGAATACAGACATTGTCACACAAACCAATAACAAGAATCAGCTGATGACATTTGATCTGTTTATTGTTTAGCATTACACTTTAAAAACACATGTTACAAGAACATTGGCTCCAGAAAAAAAGAGCTTCTTCCTTCCATGTTTCTGAAAATTGTAGGAGAGGTCTTCCATCGCATTGATATGGAACTGGTGATGTGCTTTAAATCATTTTTAGGGGGGAAAATTGTGGAGAGGAGCCTGAAAATGACTCCAGCACCCCGGAGAACTACCAGTTCATCTGGTTTAAATAGGTGGGGATAGTGTTAAAGAGGAAGGTCAAATAAACAAGTTCAAAAATCATCTACAAAATCACAAGTTATTTTCAACTGAGCAACGTACAGCAGCCGCAAAGCATAAACAAACATCTTTTGTTAATTTCAATGCCGGGTTGAATCCAATAGTGTTGCATTGCCACCAAATACTTTCCTGTCCATTTCCTCATCTATTCCTGCATTGCCATGGACTAAGTGACTGGGAACTATGTGTGAAAGAGGCTCTTAAATATATACATACACATTTGGTACCCCTGTAGTGATGCTGTCATGTTCCCCAAAGAGGTGTCTGTTTTGATTTCTGCCAATGTAAATGTGGCACCTGTTCTTATTGCTCTCCTAATATATATATATATATATTCTATATTCTATACATCCTCAGTGTTGGTCTGCAAACCAAGATAAAAAATCCTCTGGATGTTGTTCTGGTGTCATGGCAACATCAGCTGATTTTAACTTTGGAATGTATAAATCTAATCTTAATCTCAAATGTTGACAACACATGAGTCAAAGCTCGGCTACCGCTTATTGACCAAGAATTTGTTGAACTAAAGTATTTTAATTTTGAGTTAAATTGATAAACTAGATACGAAACCATTACATTAGGAAGAGGTTTTTGGCTTTTTGAGCAGATCTAACGTTTTTGCTTCTTTTCTGACCAAATAGGGGTTGGGTTAATCAAGGTAGAATATAAAAGAAGCATCCATTAACAGACTTCCGTTTGTCTTATTTACAACTACACAAATATCATTAGAGGATCAACTTAGAGGAATCATTTATTGTTTGTGAGAGGAGTTAGAGGAGTTTTGTGTAACAATCTTGTTGTTTTCACATTTTTGGCAATGTTTTAAGTAACTGTGCATGCTCCTGATATCATGATGTTTACTTATAAAACATACATCATTTATCATTATATCTTTAAGCAAAATAAGCAACTTGTTCAATATAACTAGCCGCTCCATTAAGACAAAGACCACTGAGGTGGTGGTTGTCACGGTGTTTATCCAATAACAACTTCATAATTTAAGGTGAATTTATTTGCATTGTAAGCTATGATTGCATTCAAATCACAAGCTGCTACAAGGAAGAGTAACCACTCAAGTCTCTACCAAATCAATAAAAACAATTAGTTATTGAAACATAATTACACTTTTGGAAATAATTGCTTTACTGTATGCCAAAGCACAGTATCACATTTTATTTGGCATATTTTCTCATCTGTACCTGCCTTTTTAGCCTCTGTTTTGCACTGCAATTTACCAGCTTGGAATAAATACAATCTTCTTTTCGTTCTTAATGTTATCAATTTGTTGTAAGTCTAATGTATATATTATATTTTATTAAGTTAAACTCTCTAAGACATAGAGAGAGCTGAATCGGAAGAAGAAAAAAGCAATATATACGTGATTAATGTTGTTTATATCTATAGGCTTGTTAGAAGAAACTGCCAGCGACCAAGTGGAGTCTCTCTCAGAAAGAAGGCTCATAACAAAAGCTACTCTAGACTGATCAGAGGCATATGTAACTGGCTGCTGACTGAACACTAACGAGCACTGATGAAGGAATGGGCTGCATGTCCCTGGATTACCTGAATACCTAGCAGGGATGGGAATATGTGGCTCCCGCAGACCTGGACTCAGTGTTGCTGGATGAGCAGACGGTGAAACGGGAGAAGGAGCTGGAGGGACTGGAACAGGATCTTGGGTAAGCCGGGTCGCCACGTCTTCCATGCGGCCGCTCAGCTGAATCATACCCGGCGTGAGTTGCTCAAGTTTTTCATTAAAAAAAAATGCAGTCTCGGCCGGGTCCATGTTTTTTGGCCAGATAATTCTGTTAGGGCTGGGTCAAACGTTCAGGACCTACTATGGCAGAGACCAGATGGATTCAGTCTTTTAACAAAGTTTAATAAAGGAAAAAAGGAGCAACTAAAAAACAATCCACAAAATGAAGGTGGATCTAGTTCACGCTGGTGGCGGCGGCAGGACTCAGGCTGGCTCGAGCAGACACTGGGAAAAACAGAGGAAAAACAAGGTTACTCTTCAACAAAAACAGCAAGAGAAAATCACACTAAGCTAGGATACTACAACGTTCAGCTCTACCGAGTGAGACGGAATTATCTGGCACTGGAGTGTGAACATGACCAGGGTTTTATGGAGGAGTTGATTAGACGAGTACAGGTGCTCCTCATGTGAACCAGCTGTGCCTTCTAATCCACACTGCATAGGAGAGAGAGAGAGAGAGAGAGAGAGAGAGAGAGAGAGAGAGAGAGAGAGAGAGAGAGAGAGAGAGAGAGGACAGAGAAGACAGAGAGAGAGAGAGAGAGAGAGAGAGAGAGAGAGAGAGAGCAAAACACCTAAACCATAACAGATATTTCATCGAAGCTTTGAGGATCAGAATCTTCATAAACAAGTTGCTTACAAAATAGTCACTTTGAAATCCATCAATTAAAGACGAGGGACTACGAGGAGAAATTGATGAGATCTGACACACTAAAGAACATTTTTCCAGTGAGATTCATCTCAAACACAGCTCTTATTTTGGAAAAAAAAAGAAAAAACAAACCTAAAATCAAATGTTGTAATAGGTGGCAAAAACATCAACTTCTGTGTAATAAAGCGTAAAGCTTTGTATGTATATTAGAATGTTTCCAATGTTTTCCATCATCTGCCAGTTGGGAGCTGAGTGAAGGCCTAACAACTTGCTGAGAAGAAAACTATTTTGAAAGCCCTTAATCTCAACACTTGATAACTTAATTCAATTGGTAATATGTTATGTACACTATTCATCCCCTGCAATTATGTTGAAGTCCTTTTCAAGTGTATTTAAACTATAGAGCCGCATGCTGCTGCACTCCAAGCCTTTCATCTCTTTTCTGTTCCCAACAGTGCAGCTTGGGTCAGCATCATATCAGAAGGAAAATCAGTTATGTCATTTACCTTTTCAGAGGGATTTATATGAACACCATGGTACTAATAGACGACATTTTATCGGCAACAATCTTGCATATCAAGTCCTCCTCTCTCACACAGATTCACCTTGAACAATCCTGTGCCAAGAAAGTACTTAATTTATCTTTTATCATCCAGTTTATGTCCTGCATCACATTTTACAGCATCACTTTTGTTAAAGCATGAGTGCGCCAGTTTAACCTTGATCTGCTCCAAACTATTTGCAAGGAGACTTACTCAATAGATGGCTCTGTTTCCAAGCAAAATCTCAAGCAGAAGTAGTGAACAGTTCACAGGACAGATGTATTGGACAAATTGGCATTATGACTTCAAAAATGTCGTTGATGAATTCAAATGACTTTTGAGTCTTTAGATCTCACTGTTGAATTTCCAAGAAATATCTTAATTCAAATTGTTGATGTATTTTGATTAAGCTATAAAACAGAACATGATTTCATTGTAGGATAAAAGAGGACATGCAATTAAAGGACATTACATTATTTATTTTCTGCATTAATTACATTTAAATTGTTCGTATGGATATCCTATCAGTTTAAATCCATTTGATTTAATGCCTCCACCCAGGCCATTGACACTTAGCTTCCCCCGTTAGAAGGTAACTCGTGTAGAAATAAGTGACCACCGGCAGGGGATATTAGCTCCTGCTGGTTTAGGGACCTATGCATGAGATGATGACCGCGTCAGTATGGCTCATTGTGTGTGTGTGTGTGTGTGTGTGTGTGTGTGTGTGTGTGTGTGTGTGTGTGTGTGTGTGTGTGTGTGTGTGTGTGTGTGTGTGTGTGTGTGTGTGTGTGTGTGTGTGTGTGTGTGTGTGTGTGCCCCCCCCCCCCTCGGGTCTGTTCATGTTATTTACACATAATGCATAACGCATTTTTAATGAAGCAAAAATTATAAGTATGTGCATAATGTGACAATTGTTTATAATCCTCTTCCACACGATTGAGTTAAGATACTGCCGCAGTGTGTTTATCATACTAAGGGAACGGTTGCTCACTGGCTGAGGTTTTCAGAGAACATTCGTGCAAAAGTCATTGCCTATGTTTGAGAGGCATTATGAGGTTGATACTAACAGGTTTATTTATGCACTAACTTAGCATGAATCAGTATTTGTGATATCGACTGAATATCAAGCGTTTTCCCTTTGTGTGAAAATACAAAGAATGATCACACAAAGGCAGCAAAATCTGAAATATACAGACTTTAACTGTACACTGCCAGCCCAGTTCAAGTAGTACGTTTTACTTTAGCAATGGTGGATCCAGCCAAACGAAAAGGAAAGATATAGCTATTAAGTATTCATGTGACTAGAAGAATGATAAAGTGATGATGTCTGGAGGCATATTTTGCCAACACATTCCAGAAACAACTTCATTATCTGGTGGCTGCTGAGTATCTGGCAGCTTGTGTTGATGTTCCTCAATGTTAAAGGGAAATGCAATTTAGAGAGGCAAACAATTCATTTATTTCATATTTTGGGATATATCCTTCTGGAGTTGTAATCATGCCTCTCCTCCTGGGAAGGTTCCAATTCATTAGAACCACTTTGGACAATATGTGTGACCCTCAGAGCTGTAACATTTGGGTATCAGGTCATTAGTTATATTAAATTAGACACTCATTTTGTTAAATATCTTTTTAAATATTACAACAATTGTGTGTCTCTTTAACCGTAATTTGGTGAAAGATAATAACCTCTGCTCTTTCCTGGCATCTACTGTGGGGTTTCAGGTTTCTTTGATGTGAAATTGAAGTAAATAGCACAGATGTTTCACTTCAGTTTTGGAGTCTGAATTGCCCTCTGATCATTTTTGTCTTTTGAGAAAGCACATTTTTATCTCCAAGTTATATCAAATTTACAAGCTCTTAGGACACATGTTAGCTCTCCTCCTAGTGCATGTTTGCCCACATAAATACAGTATTACATATCTGACTTCTTTCCTTCCTTTGGTGAAAACAATGAACAGTAAAACACACTTTATTAGTTAAGACTCTTATCCCATATTGGTGACGCATAAGTCTTAAAATAAATAATTGTATCTGCATTACGCGATGGACACAATCCGCCTCTGAGTTTGTCCCAAGCTTCACACTTTCTAATCATGTATTGTTTTGCAAACATTTTCTGACAGCAATGGATGATAAATGTGTTCATACCTTAATTAACGGGAGAACTGGCTGGCTGTTGTTAAAACATAAATTATGAAAATGTACGTGGGCTACAATTAAATAAATAACACATCATACTGTTTCATACAGTATGAATAACAGAGGTAATAATTTATAAATGTTCCTATATATTAAACAATAATTGTATACATTATTTGAATTCCATTAAGCTATACAGATATTTATTAATTCATGTCCACCACAGTTATACCTTTTTTTAACATTTTAATATAGTAACAATTCCCATTCATTTTAAACTCGGTACTAATTGCTTTTGGCCTGTTTCCCTATAGTCATTTCAGAACTGTCTTCTTAATGCGGATTCAAAAACATGTCTCCTGCTTTTTTAATCTCTCTAATTCACTGTTCACTAGATAAAAAGCTCGATGATTTTCTCTATAATCATGGAGAATGTCTAATCAGAGAGACATTCTACAGTTTGTGTGCTTGCCGGTGAAATCAAAAGTAAGAGCTGTTTTGTTGCATTGTAAAGGTATTACTATAAAGTTGTATTAAGAATACAGTACTCATTACTCATGAGGAAATGTATCCCATTGGTTAGCATGGTTGCTTGACGAAAGCCTTTTCCAGAGCTCCCTGTGTGACTGGTGCATGACTTGGCAAAACTAATCTCAGCCTGTGATCCAGACATTCTCATCATCTGTTACAAGACAAGGATTAATTTGCCATAATGTGAGTGTTTTGTCAAGTTGAGTTTCCCCTGAACAGGTGATTCTGACCCAGACTTAGCTTACATTTATTAGTGCAATTCATGTCTTTCATACCTGCAGACAGTCTAACAGCAGCAGAGCAATGAGACAAGGTTTATAATTGAGGTACATAACTTTATTGTAATACGTTACCAACTTCTTCCCAGAAGTATTATGTATCAGTCATGGTGTACATATTTGGCTGTCCTGTATTTTGCTTTAGTTAAGTGCGAGCCAGTAAGATATATAATAACAAATATATCGAAGATTATCTAGGAGTATAAAATAAGGACGTCTTTGTCTACTACTGCTTTTCAGCTGCTTATCTTTCTTACAGTGCAGACGCTTTTCTGCTTGCTCCTGCCTCTGCTTACTTTTTATGCTGATTTTCCTATTCTTATTCTCTGAAAACTTCGAGCAGCGGCTCCTGGACATTAACCTATCACTGGGACAGTTCATCTTCGTAAATAGACGGAGGTTTTCAGCCATATTTCAGCATTTTTACGGCGACCCCAGTCTTACAGTAGCGTGGCCTAGCAACAGCTAAAGCCTGGTAGGCTACTGCATGCTATTTAGCTTAAGCTAGTTGGTAGAAAAATGCCTCCGTTCTCTACAGATGACTTCCACAAACTTCTACAGAAGATGGCCGTGCTGGAAATGAAAATGCAACGGCTGGAAGTTAACGTGGAAGTGAATGGACTATGTTGTGGGAATGACACCACTTTACCAGTGTTGCAAAATAATGGAAAAGGGTATGCTAACTCACAGCTAGTTAGCAGCTACAAGGATTCCAAGGAACAGGAGGGCTGTGTACCGGGTCATAAATCTACAAGTGGTGGTCCTCCCTGGAACTCTCTGGGTGCAAAGCCTAAGAGTAAATCATTTTCATGGGATTTGGGAGGAAGGATAACGGGCAGAGCCCAACACTCTGAAATATGTGATGCGACCGGCTGGCCTGCATTGTTATCACCCAAGAGGAGCGCCTCTTCAACCCCTAAACAGCAGTGGACAGCTGCTAAAGGGAGAATTACAAAAAATCCTCCTAAACCACCAAGTGTGCCAATCCAGAACAGATACGCTCCGCTGACCGAGAGCCGGAGATCTCTTTCTGATGACCTGGATAACCCGTCCTCTTCACACAGCAGGGTAAGGACCAATAGCTACTCCAAAAGTAAAAGGCTAGAGGGAAAGCTAACGACTGGGCCTGAAACTCTGATTGTGGGTGACTCTGCTGTAAGAGATGTAAAAGGTCTGTGTAGTAAGAACAACACCAAAGTACTCTGTTTTCCTAAGGATATGGTCTCTGACTTGGCTGAGAAGATCCTGCATATTGGGGCTGAACATCCGACTGTGAAGAATGTGGTACTACATATTGGAACAAATGATGTTGTGAAACAAGAGTCAGAACTGCTGAAAAAAGACTTTAAATGTCTGTCGGAAACTGCCAGCTCTCTAAATGCAGAGGTGTTCATCAGTGGCCCTCTACCGCCAGTCAGAAGAGGAGTGGAGAGATTCAGCAGATTGTTTGCACTGAACACGTGGCTTTCAACTGTCTGTTCTGACCATTCTGTGCATTTTATTGACAATTTTAACTTTTTCTGGGACCGCAGACATCTTTTCAAGGCAAATGGAGTTTGCCTTAACAAGTCAGGAGTGAAATTGTTTATCTCTAACATATTCAACTGCCTGCGTCATCAATCTGTTCCCTCTGCCAAGGACAAGCGGCAAGAGGAATCAAAACAGGAGATAGACACAACACATCGCGCAGAAAACCCTGAAGAAGTATCACTGCACCCGCCTGAGGAATGTTCTGATTATGGGAGACCTATGAAACACACGGAGGAGTCCCCACCGCCCGTCACCCCCCCCCCCTGTCAACGCCTTTGAGGATACTCCGTTCACCCTTTCGCCCTCGCCCACCCTCCTGGAGATCGTGGAACACAAGAAGGAGATACAGAGGGCTGGCACCGATTCCTTCCTGGATTTCAAAGACCAGACTAAGGCGATACGCAGGGCTGGCAGCATGTCCTTTACCCCCGCTCCTCAACGACGCCCACCAAAATCACCAAAGCAGAGACGCGCACCATCTCCCCCGGCTTCATCACCATGCCTACCACAATCATCCAAACCAAAACAATCTGCAAACTGATATCTGCTGGGTCCAGGCTCAAGGGCGTATGGCACTCTCAACTCTTTCCAGGACATGCCGGGCCCTGCCTGCCAGTAGCTTTGCCGATATCTGTGTTGATAGGTAATAGATTAAGAGCGGTGAATGATCTTAGATACAGGAAGCACTCAAACGTTTGTGTGAGTTTATCTAATTTAGCAGTGATTCCATGTCAGCCACAGCTTGTTACAAAAAACATGACTGATAGTGTGTTTAACGAACTTAAACTAGCTTTATTAAATGTCAGGTCTTTGGCAGGAAAAACATTTTTAATCAATGATTTTATCACTGAGCACAATCTTGATTTTATGTTTTTAACAGAAACTTGGATTGAACAAAATAACAGTGCAGCTGTTCTTATCGAATCAACCCCTCCCAACTTTAGTTCTATGAGTCAGGAAAGAATGCATAAGAAAGGGGGTGGAGTTGCTATTTTGTTCAATGATTCCATTCAATGCAGGAAGACATCGTATGGAAACTTTGATTCTTTTGAATATGTGGCCCTTCAGCTGAAATGCTCCTCTCGAGCTCTGTTCCTAAATATCTATAGGCCACCCAAATACTGTGCAAGCTTTTTTGATGACCTTACTGAACTGCTGTCTATAGTGTGTATTGACTTTGACCGTCTAGTCATTGTTGGTGATTTTAACATCCATGTTGACAACCCCCAGGACAGAGGGGCTAAAGAACTGTTTTGTGTTCTTGATAGCTATGGACTGACTCAGCATGTGACGGAGCCCACGCACAATAAGGGGCACACTCTGGACTTAATTATCTCAAAGGGTCTGAATATCTCTAAGGTTGTGGTGACTGATGTTGCACTGTCTGACCATTCCTGTGTTTTCTTTGAGAGCTCTATTTCTGTTCACACAAGTGTTCAAAAAGAGGTAACCACAAAGCGATGTTTAACTGAAAATACTAGGGAAATGTTTACTCAGAATTTTTCTTCCACACTTGCCCCTGCTAACACCTCAGTAAATGAGCTAGTAGATCATTTTAATTCAAAAATTAAAAATGTTATAGATGCCATTGCTCCAATTAAGGTAAAGGAAGTGACTGGGAAGAAAATATCTCCATGGAGAAAGGCCATGACCGTTAAAACAGAAAAAATAGAATGTCGAAAAGCTGAACGCAGGTGGCGAAAAACAAATCTCCAGGTTCACTTTGAAATTTATAAAGAGAGACTTGGCCTTTATAATTTGGACTTGAAAAACGCACGACAATCATTCTTCTCTGACATCATTACCAAAAACAAAAACAACGCACGTGCCTTGTTTGCTACCGTCGACAGACTAACTAACCCCCCAGTGTCAGTAGCCTCTGAATTTCTATCCACCAGGGCGTGCAATGATTTGGCCTCCTTTTTCACTGACAAAATTCAGAAAATCAGACAAGCAGTCAGTGCCTCTGCATCAGGAACAGCTAATGTGTTGTCTCTGTGTCCACTTAACATCAATTCAGAGATCATGACACAATTCCATCAGATTAATGATAAAAACCTGGAGGACATTATACAACTTCTGAAATCCTCCTCCTGCTGCCTTGATATTATTCCAACAGGATTTTTCAAAGATGTTTTGCCTTGCATGGCCTCAGAACTACTTCATATAGTAAACAAATCTCTTCACTCAGGTATTTTTCCACAGGCCCTGAAAACTGCAGTCATTAAACCGCTCTTAAAAAAGAATAATCTAGATGCTTCAGTAATGAACAATTACAGGCCCATATCAAACCTGCCATTTCTAGGTAAGATCATTGAAAAAGTTGTTTTTCAACAGTTGAGTAATTTCTTGCATTTAAATGGTTGTTTCGATGTGTTCCAGTCAGGCTTTCGTCCAAACCACAGCACTGAGACTGCTCTTGTAAAGGTCTTTAACGACATCCACTTAAACACAGACAGTGGCAGAACTTCAGTGTTAGTATTATTAGATCTCAGTGCTGCGTTTGACACTGTTGACCACAGCATATTACTGGACCGACTGGAAAACTGGGTGGGACTTTCGGAAACAGTTCTAAATTGGTTTAAATCCTACTTAAAGGACAGAAACAACTTTGTTTCTATCGGTAAATACACATCTGAGTTGACAAATATGACATGTGGGGTTCCTCAAGGCTCCATCTTGGGGCCTCTTCTCTTTAACATCTACATGCTACCACTGGCTCAGATAATGAAGAACAACAAAATAAGTTACCATAGCTATGCAGATGACACACACATTTACGTAACAATTTCACCAGGAGACTATGCTCCAATTCAAACACTGAGTAAGTGCATTGAACAAATCAATGACTGGATGTGTCAGAACTTTCTCCAATTAAACAAAGATAAAACTGAGGTAATGGTTTTTGGAGCCAAGGCAGAACGTTTAAAAGTTAGCGCTGAGCTTCAGTGTGCAATGTTCAAACCAACAGATAAAGCCAGAAATCTAGGTGTAGTCATGGACTCTGACCTGAGTTTCAACAGTCACATTAAAACAGTTACTAAATCAGCCTACTATCACCTAAAGAACATATCTAGGATTAAAAGACTAATGTCACAGCAGGATTTGGAAAAACTTGTCCATGCCTTTATCTTCAGTAGACTCGACTACTGCAATGGTGTCTTCACAGGTCTCACTAAAAAATCTATTAGAAAGCTGCAGCTGATTCAGAACGCCGCTGCTCGAGTCCTCACTAACACTAAGAAAGTGGATCACATCACTCCTGTTCTGAAGTCTTTACACTGGCTTCCTGTGTGTCAAAGAATACATTTCAAAATACTGCTGCTGGTTTATAAAGCACTGAATGGTTTAGGCCCAAAATAC
This sequence comes from Pseudochaenichthys georgianus, assembly GCF_902827115.2. Lineage (NCBI taxonomy): Eukaryota > Metazoa > Chordata > Actinopteri > Perciformes > Channichthyidae > Pseudochaenichthys > Pseudochaenichthys georgianus. The sequence continues at coordinate 19,441,035 of NC_047523.1, read as the reverse complement.
ATTACTGACCTCCTGCTAAACTATGAACCATCCAGATCTCTCAGGTCTTCAGGGACTGGTCAGCTTTCTGTCCCCAGAGTCAGAACTAAACATGGAGAAGCAGCATTCAGTTATTATGCTCCAAATATCTGGAACAAACTCCCAGAAACCTGCAGGTCCGCTGCAACTCTGACTACTTTTAAATCCAGGCTGAAGACTTTTCTTTTTGTCGCTGCTTTTATCTTAACTATTCATATCTTAAACTGCACTGTAACTTTTATCCATGTACTTTTTCTTGTAATGTTTAATTGAACTATTTATATTTTAGACTGCACTGTAACTTTTATCCATGTATTTTTTTCTTAATGTTTATTTGATTAGCTTTTCTTTTTTAATGCTTGCTCTTTTTTTGTTTGTTTGTGTAAAGCACTTTGAATTGCCTTGCGTTGAAAAGTGCTCTATAAATAAACTTGCCTTGCCTTGCCTTGCCTTGCCTTGCCTTACACTGCATTAACATTCAAGCTCGATAAACCGACTTCGCAGGGATAGACTTGCAGAACCACAGATGCTAACAAGAAGAAATAATATATCCTTTTAAGCACTGATGGATGCTGATAGGCAATTCAGAGTTTCAGCCATCACAGCCCTCTCTGAAAGGCCCTGCACTGAGAATATCATTTGATTATTATCCTTCATTTGTTGTTTCACTTTGCAGAAGAATTTTTGTGCAGACTTTGACACCAGAAAGCAGTTTTCACATTCATCTGCTGGAGGGGGAAAGTTTCTCACCTTAAAATGAGTGTCACAACATGAGTTTGTGGTAACACAACTAGTTTGGGCAAGCAAAGTCCAATATGTAGCTAGAAGCCTCCGGTGCGCATACACTGATGATGGAGCTGATTTTTTAAATATAGTTCAATATAGAATATTTGCACACAGCGCACCAGGTACAAACGACCAATCCATTCCAGGTACTGATCTGTCTTAAAACCATACCATTCAACAGTAGGGCTGTACCTAAAGATTATATTCTTTATTAGTTACTGTAATTGCAGCTTATTTCACTTGATTTGTTTATCCTAGTTTATTCAATTATCATGGGATGTCTTTAAATGTCCCTTTAGTCAGTCCAAACCCAAATATATTCTGTTTAAATTGATGTAATACAGAAAATGCGGATATCTCCATATTTCAGAAGCTAAAAGCAGCATTTTCTGCCACTTTTGCATACAAAATTGCTTAATTGAAAAACATCAAAACGGTTGGCTTGAGAATTAGTCACAAGGGTGTACACTGTACTTATATGAGCAATTAAAGCTAACACAATTCAAACAACACTGACAGCATCTGGTCAGTGCTTAAACCTAAATTACTTACTCACTTCCTTGCTTACTCACTCCCTTCCTTCCTTTCTTCCTTCCTTCTATCCTTCCTTTCTCAATCAATCACTCTCTCACTCACTCACTCACTCACTCACTCACTCACTCACTCACTCACTCACTCACTTAGGTACCGCGCCTGGCATCCAACATTCTAGGATGCCACAAGAACACTTGAACCAGTTCCATTAAAGCCAGCCCTCTGGGTGAAGGGTCCTTACCTGTTAATACCTCTATCTGCATGAGGCAGGTAGCGGGCTGACGCTGACATGCTGGGCATTTGCTTGTGCAGTGAAACCCCAGCTGTGACACTCATTAAGTGATTCAGTCAAGCCTGAAACAAGGACACAGGTCCATGAATGTGACTAGTGACTTGCTGGACATGACAGCATGGTCATATTGTGAATTACAGGGCGTTCAGTATGGGTCAAACTAATTTGAAATTAGCAATTAGCACAATAAATTGTCTTCATCATCCAAAATATTATTCATATATGTAAAAAAATCTTTTTTATGTAATGAATCCTTGTTGTGCAGTTGCATTTTCTTGCGATTGGTCTCATCTCATGGCATGTTCTGATTAAAATGTAATATTTATAAAAAGTCACACCTCATTTGCATTTCATCAAAGCATTTACTATCCCATAAAAATAAAGTGTATTGTGTTCATCTATCATGATCGTATTTGAATGTAGGGTGGTTTTCTGCACCAGAATGGTATATTCATGTTTATATGAGATTACACACTTCAAATTCAAGAGAAAACAAAAACAATATATCCTAAGATGGAGCCTTATTACCTCCTGCCAACTAAGTCATTTACCTCCACCACCAAATTAAATAGATGGATGGAAAGAGATGAGGAGACAGATAAACCGGCAAATGAATGAGGGTTGCTGTGCTGCTTTATGGTGCTGCCGTTATTCATCTATTTATCATCTTTCCTGAGCTGTCAGTCATTTTGTTCACAACTCTCCTCCTTCACCAAACAACACTTGGCAGCTTGATGTCCTGCCTGAGCCAAACTGTTTGTTTTTCAGAGATTGTACTCCGTGGGACAAAAGCAGCTTTCCTGTTCTTGTAAGAGGATAGAGCGAAGGAGGGAGTGATTGAATGTCAGACGATTGACATTATTTTGGTAACGGCAAACCTTTTGAAATTAGAGGGAAGTTGGTGTTGGGCATACTGTACGTGTGTGTGTGTGTGTGTGTGTGTGTGTGTGTGTGTGTGTGTGTGTGTGTGTGTGTGTGTGTGTGTGTGTGTGTGTGTGTGTGTGTGTGTGTGTGTGTGTGTGTGTGTGTGTGTGTGTGTGTGTGTGTGTGTGTGTGTGTGTGTGTGTGTGTGTGTGTGTGTGTGTGTGTGTGTGTGTGTGTTTACCTTATGTCTTAGGGTGCTTTGTGTGTTTGAGCTGTGAGAGAGTGAGAGACACTGGATGAGGATGAATTAAACTCACCTCTTTCTCTTCATCTCTGAATGTGGAGGGATATTTGTAACATGTGTCTGCTTTGTCAGCCTCCTCGTTATCTGCCAACCTGCATCTGTTGTTTGTTGACTGACTACACGGGCATCATCACACAGTATTTCTGCAGCTTTATATTACGGCCACATACCAGCCAAATCGGATGGATTTTGAGTGCTTAATAATTGTATTGAGCGTATTGGAGTGTGCTGGTTCTTATCTCTTATCACTTCACCCAATAGGAGTAGATAGTTAATAAGGACATGTTGTACTTAAACAGTATTAAAAAGCAAACTTGAAATATACTCCATAATGTAATAACAATGTTGCCATCATTCTGTGTTTTCTGTGTTTGCTGAATTCTCCAGCAAGGGCAGTGTGTTTTGTTCTGATTAAAGCAGGGAGTATACTCACTCACAGTGGAGCTTATCTTCAGATGGCCTTGGAAACGAAAGCCTGTGTTTTAGAACATTTTGAGACAAAGGCAAAGGATTTTCTTTGTTCCACATAATGACAGGCTGACAAAGTGTACGCCTACTGTCAATCACTGAAAAACATGCATGCATACCCTCAAAAAAAAAAATAACTATGCCCACACCATATAAATATACCTCTGGGCACAAACACTGGAAAAAAAACAAGATTTTCAGATACACAGGTGAGGTAACAATGCAATGACAGTGCACACCAGAAGTGCAGCAGTAATGATCATCCATCTATCTGAGCAAAGCAATCTGCATATCAAGTACTGTTCTTCCAGATCCATTCAAGTGTAAATGGAAAGGAGTGTATAATTGCATCACAACACAGAGGAGGCAATTGCATTTTCTTTAAAGACTGAAATCAAAGGTGTAGAGAAGCTAATACTCTTCACTGGTCCACTGCAAAACAATTTGTTCTGGAATAGCTTGAGACCATTTGTATTTGCAGCCAATAGCATCATGGTTTTTTAAACACTTTAATAAAGTATTTGTTGAACCTTCACTTTAGTAAGTTATTTTCTTCCACTGAAGATCAATTTAAAAACCTTCGCTAAGAAGCTGTTGTTTTCAACACTAGCGTTGGCACTGTTAACAGAGAGAAGGGGAAGCACTCATATCTCCTAGAAATAGTGCTGCATGCACATTGAAAATAAACAAAATGGGTAGTTGAATGGATACGACTAATAAACACAGTGCAGTGGTTATTTCATTATGTAAAGGGCTCTTTGTCTCAGTATAAACAGTGTTCCTTATACGATAACCATCAAACTATCAAAGAGCATCTAGGTGACTCAGGGATGGCCAGTGCCCACACCTTGAATGAAGTGGTGAAACAATACTTATGTGCTACTACACATTTCTGCATAAGTTGCTCAATATTGTAAGAATGAGAATGATATGCCACTGTTTGAGCAGGATTTTACATTAATGCTTCAACACTTATAAAAGTAAAAAACAATCTCATGTAGGAAGGCAAGCTTTGCACCAACATTAAAAACAGTTTTGCTCATATATAAACGTATTTTGTCTTGAAAGCAGCTTTGGAAGATATCATGGGAAATGATATTAGCTGGCACTTTGCCATCTGTTAGGTTTCAGTGAACTGAAATCTCTTATCTCATTCTGTTGTCATGTAGCTCTGCCACCCTGCTCGCCCACCCACCTACCCCCTGGACCTACCCCCTGGACCTACTCTGGGAATCGAACAGTTTCACCAGAGATCTGCAGTCAGAGTTTAGCTGCCTCTGCTTCGACGCCATATTAAATAAAAGTACTTTACTTCTTGTTGTTTCTATAGCAACAGTTCCCACTCATGTCTTCAGGATACTGTGCAATGCGGAAAGTGAAGAAGAGCTGCAATGACAATCATACCTGAGCATTTTACATTACATTGCATTTAGCTGACGCTTTTATCCAAAGCGACTTACAATAAGTACATTCGGATTTAGTCATACATTTAAGTATGTCCATGACAGAATTACAAAACAGTCAAGTTTGAATCTTATTGTCTTTGAGAAGCCTGTGAAACAAAGTTTAGACCATGAGGTTAAAATAAAAAGAACAAAAGATAATCATACTAGCAACACAATAGGATATGTTAGGCTGACCCTAATTGGAAGAGCGGTAGCAACATTGTTGAACACTCAATAGATCAACTTAATAAAAGAGCCACATACCCACAAAGTGGTTCACATGAATGAAGATTGAATTTAATTAACACAGTCATGCAAACATTAGCTCCATAGAAACTATTCAGTGCATCTGCTGTGTAGGTGTTCTCGTCCTTGACTGTATCCTTACTTTGTTGAAGTTCATTCTAAGTCTTTTTTCCTCCCTATAACTTTTTCTCTCTTTTTCTCCTTTCTGAAAATGTTTCCGTTTTGTTCTCTATCTCTTCCAGGTTTTAATAAGAGACAGGGGTGATGTGATGGCAGCGCTTGCAGGCAGGACAGATCTGAGAAGACTGTCTGCTGCACACTAAACCAACTGGATGCAACACGTTAGAGTCCGAAAGGTAGGCATACCTTTGGAAGTCCGTTGGCTTTACAAGCACATTTTGAATATTTTTCCCTCCACGTTGTATGAAGTGCAGAAAGCAAAATCCTTGACTCGGATTTAAAGAAGCAATAACAGTACAATTCTTGCAGTCATTTTATAGCAATCAAGTGATGAAAATTCGATGCCAGATTCAAACAGAAATATACACGGCAGTGAAACTTCTTTTTCACTTCAAATGATTTTTCTCGTCATCTGTAAATGATGTTTGACATTCTCCTTAAGCTCCCTTTATATCTAATGCACTTTTTCTCTTCTGCTTGCAGAATGGATTTTCCTAATTACACTGAAGGGGTGTTTGCCACAAGCAGCAGTGGTAATGACTCCCTGGAGGCCACTAAACCCCCTCCTAGTAAGATCCTGCTAACGCTTACCCTGTCTGTAGTGGCCATCCTGACTACATTCTGCAACTGCCTGGTGATCACAGCTATCGCAGTCACACGCAAGTTGCACCACCCGGCCAACTACCTCATCTGCTCATTAGCAGCGACCGACCTGCTGGTGGCTGTGCTGGTCATGCCCTTTGGTATTATGTATATCCAGAAAGAGACCTGGGGCATGGGCCAGGTGGTGTGTACCATCTGGTTAAGTGTGGATATCACTTGTTGCACATGCTCCATCCTGCACCTTGCTGCCATCGCCATTGACCGATACAGGGCCATTACAGATGCAGTGGAGTATTCACACAAACGCACGGGGGCCAGGGCTGGGGCGATGGTGGCATTGGTGTGGTTCCTGTCTATCCTCATCTCAGTTCCTCCTCTAATCTGGCGGCACTACAGCGGGGATGCCGAGCAGGTAGACCAGTGCATCATGATGCACCATCACATGGCCTTCACCTTATACTCTACCCTTGGAGCGTTCTACATCCCTCTAATGCTCATACTCATCCTCTACTACAAGATATACCGTGCCGCTCAGACCCTGTATATGCGCAGGGAGGCCAGCCGAGCCAGCCGCTATTCAAGTGTGACCAATGGGAGCATGATCCCCTCATCCTACCCTGCTGGAGATGGCAACGAGGATAGGGGAGCCCAAAGTCCGGAGCCCATAAGCCCTCCAGAAAAGTCTTTCTCTGAACCCTCAACTGAGGAGCCTCCACGTGAACGGGTGCGTAAATCTAAGGCTTTCCAGGGCAAGTCGCGCCGGCATGAGTCACGTAGTGAGTCACGTAGTGAGTCACGTCGGAGCCAGTTTTACCAAGGTCCACGGATCTCAGGCTCACGGGAGCGCAAAGCAGCATCAATGTTGGGGTTGATAATAGGGGCATTCGTCATCTGTTGGCTGCCATTTTTTGTCAAGGAGGTGATTGTCAACACCTGCAGTGAGTGCAGTACTTCGATGGAGATGGCTGACTTCCTGACGTGGTTGGGCTACGTCAACTCGCTAATCAATCCTCTCATCTACACTATCTTTAATGAAGACTTCAAAAAAGCTTTCCAAAGACTTGTTAGGTGCAGTCATTACCTCTGATGGTAACAATTGCACATGATCACACCCATACACCCCAACACATGCCCATGAAACAAACTATGGAGATCGGAGAGAACTGATCAAATACTGACTGAATCTACCTGAGAGACACTAAGGATGACCTCCATTTCCAGAACATCTGCCATGCACTCCAACAGCCAGAATGGCACCAGCTCAGCCATGAGCTTGCAGCAAAGTTCCATATTGAAGTCCAAGTCCTGCTATTGATGGAAATGCTTTCATTGATCTTAATTGTTGTGATGGAAAGGACAGTGACATGTTGGTTTTTTGGAAATGGGCCATTGCTGACCTTTTTGAGGGCTGGGTTCTGATCATTAGTGATCAGCCCCATTAACAGGCCTTGAGATAGCTGGCCATTACCGCTTTTTCATCTAATGACCTCCCTTCTATCTCGTCCAAGCTGCCAGCTAACATGTGTAAAATACCACAGCATACCAATTTGTGATTTCATGGGGCCATGGCGTTTCAGAGGGTGACCTTTATCCGATTGACTGTCGCAATGATTATTAACATTGTTGTGATATGTACTCAGAAAACTCTCCCAACAAATATAAGTTATACATTTGTAAATTTTTGAAGTTTATGTCTGTTATTGGCAAATGATACCAGCTTGATTCACTAGGCCATCTGATAGCAAAGGGTTATCAGCTGGCTTTCATAGATCTCAGAATGCTGAACTAAACAAACCATGTTTTAAAGGTTTCGCTAAGAATGCCCTTAATGTAAATAAACTGTTATATGATCCTGGACCAAATTATACTATTATAAGCACTTTCTGAATTTTACAACAAAGAATATTTGGGGACCAAAATTAAAATGAGCTTTCTTCAACTTTCACAACAAAATGTTTTTCAGAGATGGTTTAAGGTATTGGTGTAAATGTTTTTTAAGACACTGCCACTTTATTTTATGTTTCGCACACTTTTTAATTTCCTTTATGTTATTTTGTGGGGTAATTATTCATTCATTTTTCACAAGAATCTCTTTTGGAGCTATTAAACACCCCTTCTCATCTCACTCCCACCATAGGCAGCATTATAGGTCAATTATTGTGAGAACCACCAGTGTAGAAATCCTCATTACATTAATCCCACTCGAGTACTTGGAAAACAACTACTATTTCTTTACTGCCTGCAAGAGGGCACACGATAAATTGATGGAAATACTGTGGATGAGTCATGTGTGCGGGTGTACTGAATGCCAGGAAGATAATAGAAAGTGTGTCCTACATGTACATACATCTCATACAGTATGACCAGTATTTGTATACTGTTTATTTCTTTGTCTCCCACTGTCTTATTCAATAATAAAAAGCCCACATATGAATGATGTTCCCCTGTTATTCTTATAGATATATTTCTGGATTTGGTACATGAGTTATACAGTATATGCATGGATTGAATGAATGAATGAAAACATGATGTTTAGGGTCATAGTCTTGGAGCAAGGGTTAGCGCAGACCCAAACATAAAGAAAAAAAACAAACATTAAATATTCCAACATCAGCCTGATCACACACAATTCAATACATATTCTTTATAACGTTTCTGCTTACACAAATGCACCCTATAAATGAATAGGTCGAGTCAAATCCTGTGCTAGACCACTTTTAGGGGAATTAATGTTGTAGCTGAATAATAATTTTAATGTGGGAATTAATGCTGATCACATACTGATCAGGGTTGATGATATACTGCAAACCAACATTTCAGTTAGCTGATTGTTAGAGTAAATGTGAAGGGATGTTTCGATATCTCTGTGTTATGGCGCCCCATTGTGGCTGCTGGAAACAGTGCAGCCTTTTTGTAGCTGCTTCAGCATAACATTTATTAATCTGGAAATGTTGTCTAATGTAGCCTTATCAATCAAACAAATTACATTTATAGAATAGAAAGTCTGCATTTATGTGCAATTATTACTTTGTGTCAACATTTTCAGGGAAAACATATTCTTGCTTATTATAAAACGTACACACACATATTCTATAAGAGAACAACAAACCAGAAACTAAATGCCTATAAAATACAACAATTTTGGCTATTCGTGTAAAAATGCCTCATAAAATCGGGCTTTAAAATTAAGGCGAAAGGCGTGTTTCATGGAGAAGAAAATATTTAGAACAAAGTCAAACTTTCATCTCTTCTACATTGTTTGTTCAAGATTAGACACAATTGTTCACCAAAATACTTGGGTATGTACATTCTAACCACCTTACTTGTTATAGAAAATAAAAGTGAAATATGTATTTGATCAGTGTGAAATGACTAGACAGAGCAATTAAATGACTAGTAAATGTCAATTAAGACCTCTGAAAGTTGAACTGCTATCCTATCCGATTAAAACATACTTACCCAAGTTTGCTCATTGGTCGCGTCTCGTTAATTTGGATTTAATCGTGATAGCGCCATAACAGTCTGAAGTGTGAACGAAAAACATACATTAAACAAATCTAGTGTTAAAAATGGACAGCATCACCCTGTGTTGACTTACCTCAAACAAGTGGCCTATCTTTGTTCAATACAATCAAGCAAGTTTCACCTCTCAGCAAGTTGATGCTTATGGCCAAAACACATGAGCTCAAAGTTCAATAAAGTAACAAAGATATTCTGAAGAAAATATATATGGGGCCCCTAGCTCACACATGCACTCTAACTTGTCAGGTCCCTACCATGGATGTATTGTATAATGCGGCTAAGTCCTTGATTGAAAGTATTTTCACTTTCTAAGCGCTGCAGCAAACTCCGCTTGTCATGTTAATATTCCCAAAAATATTGATCAATGTTTAAATCTGCATTAAACGTGGTTTAAGAGTATTGTTTACTCTTTTAACCTCTATGCATAGAGGTCACTACAATGGACAGCTATTCAAAAGGTGTTTTCTTGTATATTATGCATTGTTTTTTTGTGCATAGTTGCACCATCAGCCACTACATAGGACCCTATTGCATCATCCCATACACTGCCACTCAGTGCCAAGTCAGTGTAAGTGCATGATACATGTCTCTAAACCAAGATGGACGACAGAAAGCCACATGGCAAGTCACCCATCTATATCTTGCCAATCCTTTTATGGAAAGCGTCCCCTGCAGGTATAACACATGTGGTGACATCAAGTAACAACTAAGGAATCATATCATTCATAAATGATCAAAGTATTGATTTTATGTTTGCAGGAAATCGTGATTAACCACCTGTCCACTACAGTGGACGTCATGCATCACTGGCTATATTTCAACTACAATTCATACTGGTACTGCTGCTGATGTTCCCAGGGCCGTCCCTCCCTACAGGCAGATCATGCAGACTGTGTGGGGCCTCACCTTGTGGAGGGGGCCACACCTTGCGGAGGGGGGCCTCATCTGAGGCGCACCTATGCGCTTATGTGGCGCAATTAGGGTGGCGCGGCACGGTTTCGCCGCTGTGAGGCTCCACTATAGCACTCATCAAATAACTGTGCATGAGGCCTTTAATTGGCCCCTAGCCCTGGTTATTCTTGAAAATACTTCATCTGCAATATCTTTTTGGGCCGTAAATCAATATACTTATGTTATTATAATGTAATTTTAAGTTTGCACATCTTTATTTATCATTTTTTCAAAATGTACATCTCTTCATCCATCCATCCATCTTCTCCCGCTTATCCGTGGTCGGGTCGCGGGGGTAGCAGTTCCAGCAGAGAGCCCCAAACTTTCTTTTCCCTGGCGACATCAACCAGCTCTGACTGGGGGATCCCAAGGCGCTCCCAGGCCAGCGAAGAGATATAATCCCTCCACCTGGTCCTAGGTCTACCCCTTGGTCTCTTCCCAGCTGGACGTGCCTGGAACACCTCCCTAGGGAGGCGCCCAGGTGGCATCCTAACTAGGTGCCCGAACCACCTCAACTGGCTTCTTTCGACGCGAAGGAGGAGCGGCTCAACTCCGAGTCCCTCCCTGATGACCGAACTTCTCACCTTATCTCTAAGGGAGACACCAGCCACCCGGCGGAGGAAACCCATCTCGGCCGCTTGTATCCGCGATCTCGTTCTTTCGGTCATGACCCATCCTTCATGACCATAGGTGAGGGTAGGAACGAAAATGGCCCGGTAGACAGAGAGCTTTGCCTTCCGGCTCAGCTCCCTTTTCGTCACAACGGTGCGGTAAAGCGACTGCAATACCGCTCCCGCTGCTCCGATTCTCCGGCCCATCTCACGCTCCATTGATCCCTCACTCGAGAACAAGACCCCGAGATACTTGAACTCCTTCACTTGGGGTAAGGACTCATCTCTTCAATTCAATTCAAACTCTGGACGCATACTGTCCACCTGAGTGGACATAAAAATGTCTTTTAAAAAACTAGTTCAAAGTTCAAATCTTATTTTTCATGCCCCAAGAGCAATAATAACACTTAGTAAAAAAATCCTGACTGAGGCTTTCATAATTCATGCATGAAAGGGTTAAAAAACATTCATCTGTACGCACGTATTTATGACTGGGTTGCCAGGTTGCAGATGCTTTTGCCGTGAGCAGAAAGGATGCTACCTTACAAACCTGGCAACTTGGGCTATGCGCTGGATACAGCAGACAGTATGGCGGAATGCGAGAGTGATTTGGAAACAGAAGGGCTTGAATTAGCTCTGGACACATTGTGTGGAAGACACTGCAGCAACCAGTTGTCTCTGAAGAGCAAAGACTATTGCTCTGAGTTTTGTGAGGTGAGTTAAACTCAATTGTGTTAAATGGTCTCCATAGTCTGCGTTTGTTTATTGCTAACGCTAACTAGCTATGCTAGCTAACATTAGCCCCCAAAGTAGCTCTGTTTATTGTGTAGCTAAGTTGTGTTTCTAAGACTGTTATATAGCCCTCCCGAAACACACATACCTGATTACCTAAGTATAGATACATATATACTGTGTTACTGGAAAGGTAACTCCATATGGTTCCCATGTTTCTCGAGTTATCTGCCTGCATTTATTAATGCTTCGCTTCATAGCTAACGCAGTCAGAGCAGAGCGTATCTATGTTTCCAGAATCCTATGTTCCCCTCTTTAATATCTTCATGATTTGACACATTACAAATACCTTTCTAATGTTGTTAAGTTCTGAACGATATACATTTGGCTGAGTCAAACGTTGAATTCACCAGCCATAAGCCTGACAGTCACTCATGTATCAACAGTAAACTTAGTTTACACACTATTTACAAAGCTGCCTTGCTTAGGACTCTAAACTGTGAAATCAAATGTACGCCTTGTCATGCGTTTGTCAGGTTTTAGCCTTGCTTATACACTGATCTTATCCAAATTCCTCATATGATTGGCCGACATTTCCTAGGGGTTTATCTAAGATCGAGATATTTCACACATGTTGTACACAAGGATAATTATATTTCAATTGACAATAATTCTTACTACTGCTTTGGTATGGATACAATATTGAATACTTATTCTATGTATAACACGGTATATATTGTCATGATTTATTCCATATATTGAACCTCCTTGATTTGTTAGACAGATACCTTTAATGTACCACACACCCAAGTGACTATCTTTAATGTATTTCTACAGCTTTCTCCTTGGTTAAACAAATAAGACCAACATTGAACCTATTGGATTTTTGGCACTTTAAGAAAGTCATATTTTAAAATAATTGAAATGAAATGTGGATTGTTCACTACTATGTCATGCACTCAAAGCCTTGCTGTCATAATCAACTAAAGCTACAATAGATTATAATACATAAAGTGCATAATGTCTCATATTTCTACATTTCTGTCTTCTGTATGCACAGTTGGTTGAGGAGTACACAGGGCAATGGCAGGTTCCTCTCCCTCAGCTGAAGGTGCTGCGGACCGCACTCTGCAGCTTCACCAAAGCCACTGCTGCCTTCCCTGAGGACTGTCAGCACGTCCACTATGTTCTCAGCAGTATGGCCTTGTAAGTACTGTGTTACATGTCAGAGTGGCAAACATGCATACTGGGGAATTCTTAGCCTACACTTTGAATATGCTCACCCGTAATCTAAAAACTAGACCATATACTCTTGTAGGGCTGCACGATATTGGAAAAAACTGACATTGCGATTTGCTGCGATATATATATTTATTCCGCAAACCATCCTTTTTTGAACTTTAATGCTATACAATTGGTATTTTTTTAACTATATTTTACCAGATGAAGGATTTTAGTCACGGACGTCTGGATCTTAAGTTATCAGAGCAACAAGCTGAGCTAGCTCGGTTAGCAGCGCCGAACTGCACTGGAGAAACACATGAAACTACTTTATTCAGCGTTTTTACCTTTAATCACCGGGTCCGTTTGTTTTGGAGAGTTGATTGTGATTGGTGGTTTGCTGTGCATGCAGAGCCTGCATGTCACTCACTCAAGTACCCCTGACATGAGAGCCGCGCAAGTTTTCCTTTTGTAGCAAGCAGCAAAATAATTGTAACATGACGTGTTTGAGTTAATTTGCCTACTTAATATCGCACGTCCTAAAGATTTTTTTTATTTTAAATCGTCACGTCCTGTGATGTGATTATCGTGCATGTGCATATTGCGGTTATCATCACGACATGCTATATCGTGCAGCCCTATACTCTTGTGAACATGACAACCTTGTTTGCTAGCAAAATGCTGGACCACACCTTTTTAAATACATTGTCCCAGTGCTAAAGTATACTAATGTTATGTTTTCTGTCTAATTTGGCAAACCAGTAGAAACCTAATAGCGTTTTGCTTGGATCCGCTGTTAGTATTGTAACATCAATGTCGTCGTCATTTGCTCTCTGACAGTAGCACTTGCAGAGAACACAACTGCTAAGGGTTTTGTAATTATCTGACATGTTCCTCTCATTGTCTTGCAGGAGCTTTTTTGAACTGATGCTGTTTTTCAGCAAAGAAGAATTTGTAGAAGAGCCTTTAAAAGACATCCTTGACTCCTTTCAGGTGAAAAAACACTTTCAATACCTTGTTTTCTAATTCCCACAACTCTTTTTTAATACCTATATTCATATCTACCGTTTGTTAGTTGTGAGTGTTCATTAAAAGTTCCCAGCCCCTATCCAACAGCCAATTGTACCCCCCTGTTTTAAAATAAGACAACGTCTAACTCAGTGTTTGCTACTAGTTGTAACTTTGGTTGTTTTTAGTAAGGTTTTTGTGTTTAACGTGTCATTTTACCTCTCTTTGCAGCAGTGCCACTGTCAGCTCCTGAGGCACAGGAACAGCTACCTTCAGCATGTAAAGCTCATCATCAAAGCCGGAGGCCCGTGGGAAAACCCAGTGCTGCAAGGAATCCTGAAGGAGGCCCACTTTCCACCACAACAGGGTGGGCTCCTGTCCGTTTCTAATAGCTAATATAGCATACACACAGATAACACTGCATTATCAAGGAGGTCAGCCCACTCCTGTGAGCAGACTTACCGATGTTGTTTGATCAACAAGCATCATGGGTTTAATGGAGAGGTACAGGTAGAAGAGAAGAGGTGAGCAAACAGCTTTGTGGAGTAGCAGTGCTGATTGACAGGGGGCGTGAGATGTTGTGTGATCGACTCTCCTTCCTGTCAATCAGATACACTCACTTACTTTCAAAGGTCTAGTTTTAGCAAAGCTAGTAATTGATGATAAGCTGTTTATTAAAATGTGGTTGTTTCATACTTAACAAATAATTTCCCTAAGACTTTACGGTATATTACAACAACTTTGCCAGTATAGAATTCTAACAACACCAACATGACCCCAAGCAAACACCTAAATGTCCTTTGTCACATATCATTGTGATTTTCCTCCAATGCAGTTGAGGACTACTTAAGCTCAGAGTTGGCAGTATTCTTTGAGCTGCGGATTCGCTACCTGCTGGCCTGTGAACGAATGCAAGAGGCCATGGCTCTGGCTAAAAGCTGCCTGGAAAATCTCGAGGCTGGAAAGCATCTGTACTTCCATCAGGCCTACCTGACCTGCCTCTACAAGGCCTCATTGCACGAGCACCTTCACAAGGAGGTAAGAGACAGGAAGTCATAATGGGATTTAGATCAAAGCGCATCGCAAGATCTCTAATAGTTGGACTATGATAGTATTAAATAATCTGATATATATAAATCAACCAGTAATAATCTGACAAATAATTCAAACCCAACAAATGTTTATGATGCTGTATAAAAATAATATGTGTTAACATTGTGTGATTTAGGTTAATCAATGTTTTTATTATAAGCAGCCAGTTGAACAGATGATTCTTGTATCCATAGTTGTTTGTAATTCGCTTTGAATAAGTTTGCGTTTGGTGTATTTTTCTAAGCATGTGCTCCTACATATTCCTCTTCAGATGGCGGAGATAGATGGCCGCGATGCAGTGGAGATCATCTGCAACACAGAGAGCATGGAGAAAGACGAGCTCCTGTTGTCGCTGTGTAAAGCTTTCCTTACCCAGCAGCTACACAATGGAGACATGTATTACATCTGGTAAGAATGGCTTTAATACATCACTCGAACACCGGACTATGATTATGATACACTTCTGTCATTCCCCCAGCGTTTATGATACATCCTGGAGCTGGTGTCAGGGTGCACAGATTGCTGAAATAGGAATAGCTAGGAAAAGAGTTTGTTTAATTAAAATAGAACTGATATATTTTGCTCGCCATGCGCTTCCTCCTGCAGGGACCTGGTGTTCATCTGGAGCAGGTTGCATCTCCGGGCCCATCCCTCCGGACATGGCTTTCTGGCCGAGTGCTTGCAGTTAGCTTCTTCCGCTACTAACGTCAGAGCCATCTTCCCCTTCATCAAACTGGTCACAACAGAGGTGAGACTCACATCACAGCATCACCTTTTTACCATGTTGTGTTTCTCAGGACAAACGAAAAGAAAAAATGTCGCATCTTCCGTTTTCTGTAATTAAGTCGAAATGAAAAAGTCTTAATCGTTTGATGCTCTTATCTACCATGTCATCTTGTTCAACCACTCGTTTTCCTTTGGATAGCTGGGAGTGGAAAGCGTCCAGGTGTGTGTGGAGCTTTGTGCCAGGGCCCTGCGGCTGGCTGACATGCAGGCTGACAGTGTGACCCGCTCTCTTGCCTGCAAGACCATCGCCTTCCTGCTGCCTCACGACCTGGAGATCTGTCGAGCGTGCGCCCTGCTGGTGTTCTGCCAGGAGCGCAGCCTGGAAGCTTACCGAACGGTCTGCCTGCTCTACAATCATCCCGACCAGGAGCCGCATCCCCAAAACAGCCCGGTCCGGACCAGCGTGCGATTCCATATCCTGCAGGTCAGAGGAAGATATATGATCTGCATGTATAGTTATTCTTTATATATAGCATTATAATCTGTGCCTAAAAATGCTGCATCTTTCTTTTCCAGATGCTCAAGGCGCGCCTGTGTTTCGACCCGGAGTTTTGGAACCTCCTGACCATCAGGACTCATTGCTTGGAGTTGATAAGTGACAACGTCATGAAGGCTGCTGTTCTCAGTGAGATGAAGGAGGAAGAAGAGGAGGAGGAAAACAGGGAAGAGTTGTTCATAAATAAGTGTATAAACCAATCATGCAGTCCAGGTTTAAATCCCTGTCGGTGCACTGAGGCCGCAGAGACTGCTGTTGTGAGCCGAGACCTCCCAGAGGTTCAGGCTGTGGCTGAAGAGACAGAAAAGTGTGTGGCCCCGTCAAATAATAATCTTCTGAAGAGGAGAAAATGGAGAAAAAAGATTGGAAGGAGAAGCCGATCGTTGTCTGACGATGAACCCGAAATTGTAGATGATCCAGAGTTCAAATACAAACTCAAACTCACCTCTGTAGGCAATAAAACGATGTATTCACTAAGACGCAATCAGGTTAAAACGGAAATTTCAGCTTCCGTAAAAGTCCCTCTAAAACCCAAGAGGGAGTATCTTGCTAGGTGTGTGAAGAGCCAAATTCTGAAAAGGAAGGGTCGGAAGAAGCGATGGTTGCAGGGCCTCCCGAGGCTGGAGCAGTTGCAGACCACGGTCAAAGTGAAGGAGAAGGTCATATACAAAGGGAAAAAGCGCGGGCGGAAGCCCTTACAGAAAGTGGAACTCTCATACCCTGATAATGAAATATCCCGTAGAGAGGACGAGTCTGGTTTTGAGGAGATAACTGACACAGAAGACAAAGAGCCGGGCATGCCTCACCTGGAGAATGAACTCGATCAAACGAGCAAACAGGAAGAGAATCAATTTGAGCAGATGGATGACCTCCAGAGGGAAAATGGACTTGAGAAACTTCCAGACTCGGACTGTAAAAGCATTGTCGATGAACACGCCCAAAAGGAATCTCAAACACAGCTTTTTCTTCCTGTTGAACCTGAAGCTGCTGCTCCGGCTGTTGAAGCTGATCCTGAGCTCGATGGTCCTCCCTTATACTTAATGCATTGTCCAATAGAAGCGTTACACAGCTACTCTCTAAAATCCAAAAAGCCTGATGAGGAGAAACCCCCAGAATCCTCGGCACCGGACAAGGTTAATGGCAATACAGAAGAGGAGTCAAAACCCACGGAGGAAACGGACACTGAGGTCAGTTTGTTTTACCCTCTCGGGAATTTCATAATGCAGGCCTTTTCATTTTGGGAAATCACGTTCAGTTGTATTTCTCTTGTGCATTATGCATTAGCAGCAACTTGCTATATTTCTGTGGAATGTGTGTGCTATTCAGGAAGAACACTTACCGATATAAATGAGAACAAGAATGTCATGGCACTCATTCTGTTGTCTCTTTTGTCCAGGTGAAATCCAAGAGGCCATGGAAGGACCGAATGCTGCGTGCTCAACAATACGCCCACTTGATGTACCACTGCAACCTGTGCCACAAGGACTATAAAGGCTTGAATGTCATGAGGCATGCTCTCTCGCACCTTAAGAGTAGGAAACTCAAATGTATACTCTGTGGAAAACGCTTTAAGCAGCTCCCCTTTGCCAAAAAGCATGTCATGGACCACATTGATGAAATGTCCAAACAGAAGAAGCCATGCACTGAGGACGCTCCTGCTGCTAATGGTGTAGCTGCAGAAGATCATGTGGACATTCTGCATCAGGATAAAAACACAACTTCTATTTCCAATGAGGAAACTCCTGAACCCAAACCCGCGGGGAAATCTAAAGTGTCAAGCCTCAAAAGGGAAGATCGAATCATCAGGAACCTGCGCACCCTCATCAAAAAGACAGCTGTGCTTTACAAGAAGTGCAAAAACCCCGACGCTAATATATACAGGCAGGTAGACTTCAAGGACGAGCAGGTAGTCATTCAAGATGGCCTGGTGATCGTGAAGGACCCCTTTGTGGTGGGGAGGGAGAGAGTGGGAGAGGAGGAGAATGGCTTCAGTGTGGACATCACGTACCACCTGTGTCCCTCAGAGACCTGTGACAGAGTCTTCCTGAGGGTCAGCAACACACTAACCAAGCACGCCATCAAATGCCATATCAGCGAAGAGAAGGTGCTGGAGAAGACCTTTGTGTGGGCCAAACACAAGTGCTCCATATGCCTCAGGTAAGAAAGGCTCGTAGGTTAACATCTAACATTTCCCAAAGCTACAGCTAGTGGCAATGTAAATCAGGGATGGTGAAAACTGACTTGTTAAGTGAATTTATATAGACATCAACCACATGAGCAAATGTATGTTGCCTTCCGGACTTAAAGTAGCAGTTCACCCCAAAATCTATTTGTTTTATTTTTGCTCTTACTTGTAAAGCTACGTATCAATCTAAAGTTATTTTGGTGTGAATTGCTCAGTGTTGGGGATATCAGTTGTAGCTATGACGGTAACATTAGAACTAAAAGGCAACCGACCAACATGTGCACAAGCAAGCATGCAGCTCCTCGTGGATGAGCGTCTCTTTGTCACTCGTCATCATTATTGAGTTGATTTTGGTAGAAAATGTTTTCTACGTGAAATTGCTCACCGCAAGGTCTGTGATTTATCTTGAGTAACTGGCTCAGAACTTCGGCAAAGAGACGTTGTTGTTGTGTCCTTCAAATAATTAGTTGTGGTTCTTTGAGCTCCTTGATATTTGATGAAACGGGAAGCTCTGTGTCGGAAGTCTCCAACACTCACACCAAAACGGTCTTGATTGATAAGTAGCAATAAACGTAAAATATGTATGTTTGATTTTGGGGTTTGGTACTTTTTAGGATACCAGACTATTATAATATTAATAATACAGGATCACAACCGTTATTTTTTAAATGTTACAATTTTCTCAACATTTAAAAAAAAAAATGTTTAGTTTATCTTTATTTTTTTTAACAATATTTCGTATGATCCTGACTGTGCTCCCCCCCCACAGGCAGATCCAGTTTGTGCAGCACTATAAGGACCACATGAAGCTCCACGACACCACGCTGCTGCACTTCTGCTACCATCAGGGCTGTGAGCAGCGCTTCCCTTCACAGCAGGAACTAAAGGGCCACGTCATCACCCATAAGCCCTTCAGCCCTCAATGTCCATTCTCAGACTGTGAGAAGCTGTTCTCAAGCATTACAGGGCTCCATGAGCACGAATGGAGACACTACATCCCAGCGCCTCAGAAAGATGAGCTGGGACCCGGCAGACAGATGCAGCAAAGTGCTGAAGCCCCCTGGAAGCAGAGGGTGAAAGTAGAGGAGCTGTGGCTGCAGAGTAAAAAGGGGAAGAGGAAGGCCTCTAAAGTCGAGGGTTCCAGAGAAATTCAAACTGAAGGTCAGCACTGTAAAACTAACTTCCCAGACGACTATCAGCCGGATAACTGCCCAGAGAAAACAGTCAGTCATGAGCCTATCTGCAACACTAAATCCACCATCAACGGACATGAGCAGGAGACGAGGAGGACAGAAGGAAAGAAGTCCACTCCAAAGAAGAGCCGTCGGAAAAGAGTGCACGCCGAGGTGGACCCGTTGAACGTCAAAGACCTGGAGGACTTGGCCACTTTGTCCGAGGCAGTCCAGCAGGCAATAGGAGAGCCGCACATCACCGAGCACAAAAGTTTCAAACCAGAAGACCCCGCCACTTCCGTCAAAGCCCCCTTCATCCGGCCACCACCCTCCACCTACCTGGATGAAGCCCGGCTCTCCATGCGCAAGAGGAGGGCCCCCAAAGAGGTCGCTCCGAAGAAGAACGCCTACTGGAACATTAAGAAAAATAAGGAGGAGGAGCAGGTGGAGGAGGACGTGCAGAAGGTCAGGCAGCGCTGCGACAAATGTCTCTCCTCTTTCAGCAGCGTGGAGGAACTCCAGAAACACCAAGCCCTCAACACCTGCTCCGCACTCTTTGGCTTCGACTCAGACGATGAAAGTAAGTAGGCTGGATGCAGGGATTCTAACCTGGACGGTAGCATCCCAATGTCTCCTCAACAAAAGTCAATGGGACTATGCAATTGGATTTTGTATTGTGACAAACAAATAATTATAATACATACACATATTTTTCCAAGCAGGAAACTCCGCACGTATCAACAACACTTTTATAATAGCTAACGTTAGGCGATAAACGGACTACTTCCTGGAAATATAGCTTTGCGTCACCACTGCTCAGCTAAAGGCAGACTTGTTTTTGCCCGTGATGACGCTTAGTAGTCGGCAGTATCCGCAGTCTGTATGACTCATAGAAGCTTTAGACATTCACCTGTAGGGTATTAACTCACTTATTTGTTGTCCTAGATTAGAACATAACATGAACATTTCTTAAGCTTGCGTTCACCACACATCTTATTCCAGACGTCTAACCAAGGGAACAGAAGTGCTGAACTCATTTCTGGGTTTTAGGACTACATGAACCACTGGATGACCTTTGTTTTATTTGTTTAGGTTAGTAATGACTGAAGGAGCTGTAACCATGGTGACCACTCTACTCTGCCACCGGGCTCAGGGCTAGCATCAAGATGGAGGAAGACTCTCATAATACTACAGTACTCGAAAGAAAGAGGAGATTTGTGCCAAAATAGCTAATTTGGGGATTTGTATTTCTCTTTAACTGATTAAACCTTTTCAAAGCAATATTTTGCATAGTTAAAACTATATTTTAACATATTGTTTTCAACATATCATATAAGTATATATATATAAAACAAACTAAACCTGTGATAGTTACCATGTTTTCACTTTCCTCTTCAAACAAATACTATGTTGGTTACTGCATTTGTTTATTCCACCAACAGAAGGCCAATAGTTGAAGGGTTGTCTTTTGCTTGTCTTTCAGTTTGACCCGTTAACACTATCAGGTGAATGTCCCTGTCGCTCATATACTGGTTAGTGAGCCTGAAAAAATGTATTCGAACCACTTGTTCAGGTAGTTTTAATTTAAATATATTGTTTTACTCACTTCACTAAGCCTTTATTCGATCAAGTGGATTTAAAATGTGCTTTTGATTTGAATCAAAGGGACAACTATGATTTACTTTACACTGTGAAGAAAAAAGGCAGGCATTAAGAATCTGGCTTAGAATATGTTTTCTCTTCCTGACAGCACTTGAATTAATTTCCTTTAATGGCTTCAGCTCTTGATTTGAACCTTTTATGCATTTACATGCAGTATATCATGAGCAGTATATTTTACTCTAGTATCAAACCGCAAATGGATGGAAAGATGAAATGTGTTTGTTCAATGACTGTCTTCCAATAATGCACTGGTTTGAGCTTTGGTAAAAAGTGTCACTAATGATGACAACAGATATGTGGTGGTTGTACATCTATACTGTTAAACAGTATTTATTTCTAAATAAATCCTCAAAAGTAACTTTTGAAACTAAGGAGGATGTAGGATTTCCCAACAAGTCTTCTGACAACAGGAGTCTATTAAAATGTCTGAAACCCTGTTATGCCTTTGTAAAGTCACACTATTATTCTGTACAATACGACACATTTATAACTTTAGTGCCATGAACAAATCCGTTTTGCACTGTCGGTAGAGATACAATTTAAAATCTGTTCACTTTGAATTTATTTTTTGATTCAGTTTAACCCCATGTTAGGTATATACTTTTGAGATACTCCGTAAAATAAGTTTATGCGTATTCTTTTTTATGGGACTGCACTTAAACCTGCTTATTTATATGTACAAATGTTAATATATTAGATTTGTAAATGTAATGACGATTTCCCATCTATTTTTCATTAAAAAAAGGGATTTAATTTGTTTGAATAAACAAATGAAACTAAACGTTGTCATTAGTTTAATACAATAATGTATTCACATAAAACAACCCGTTTTTTTCTGCTTCAAAAGAAAATGCAGTGAGATTACACAGTAAGTAAGGAGACAGTTAAGTTCAGGCATTGCATATTTATTGTTCATAAACATATTGCTTTATTGTTCACCCCAGGAAAGAGGAAGTAGAATATATTACAATTTCTTGTTAAAAAAACTTTTTGCGTCACATTTTCCTGATACACAAGGTTCTATAAAGTACAGGGAAAATCTAAATACGTACATAAAATGTACTTGTTTAGCCAACAAAGTGTATTTTACCATCAGTCACTAAACAATAGAGTAACAGGAACTCAGGTTATATTCTCAATCTATTGCATTCCAATAACAGGCTCTAGAGTTGACCGGCTGTCCGGCTACAGAACAGCTTTCAACAGTTTCCAGAGTCGTGCAGCGAATGCATTCTAGTTTTTAACACATGCTTATTTCACCATATTATGCTCTCGTGCTGCTTATAGTTTAAGGACTAAGAGACAGACACGATGTCTTTGCGAAGGAATATGGAGAGAGATGGACATGTTATACACAACATGCATCCTACAGTGCATCGATGACATCAGACACCCTAACATCGTCTCCTCACACATTTTCCTTTGACCTGAGATAAGAAAATCCTTCACTTATGGACCCAAAGGTAGGTCCTGTACAGATTTAACTGCTACATTTAATTATATTCATGACTACTGATCTGGGTAATAAAAAACAAACGATAATTGAAGACATTCACTTCCCGCAGACACCCTTGACATATCTGGACAAACTGCCCTTACATCTCACACTGACCAACAGTTAACTTTTTTGTTTGTGAAAAAAACAGTACAAACATGTCTGAACAGCATTCAGAGTTGGTGATACACATGCAAAGTGTCAGAGTGCTTCCCAAAGGGGTGTAGCTAAGATACATATTTCTAGAATTCAAAATATTACTATATATGTATACACACACTACTAAATGACTGCGCTTAAAAACACAGCAGTAGTCATTTCAAATGGAAGACCTGGATCAAAAAGAGAGGGGTGGACATCCATGTAGGCTAACATAAAGTAAGGAAGTAACAAAATAATAAAACAATTATCAAGCCATGCAAAAGCGCTGTAAACAAGATTTTCTTTTATAATAAATTCATTATCAGTTTTTTTGTAAAAAGCTTCAAATAATGTTATCTTGTTCTACAGCCAGAGGCGACGTT
Organism: Pseudochaenichthys georgianus; assembly: GCF_902827115.2. Lineage (NCBI taxonomy): Eukaryota > Metazoa > Chordata > Actinopteri > Perciformes > Channichthyidae > Pseudochaenichthys > Pseudochaenichthys georgianus. The sequence goes on along the minus strand of NC_047523.1, from coordinate 19,417,838 downwards.
GTCTTTATATTTTAATATTTAATATCCATAAGTTAGATACTAATGTTTAATTTCCACAGCTTGTAGTTTCTTTACCTGTAAAAAAGCATTTTAAAACATTGGAGAATGAGGAGAATCTGCAGCTACTAAACTTGAATGTGTACGTTTGTGAGTTAAAAGGGCTTCGATATGGCTTTCCAAGGCAGGGTGTGTGTATCGCCTACCTCTGCTCTGATTACATGCTCCACATGAACCGCCTGCTGAGTGTTGTATTGGACTGAAGAGGGTGGTAATCTATGACTCCTGAGTTGCTGACATAGTGTTGAGGACATGGAAGCCATGTTGAGAATTGTTAAATTATTATACAGTATGCTTTTAGTTCATTTTTAAATGTCCTTTCTAATTCAAAGGTTGAAGTGCTTGTTGCCCAAGACAAATCTGAAGAACAGTTACATTTTTGTAGGACAAAGTTAGATTTTCTTGTCTTACTACAGTACATACAGTATTTGGGTAAATGGTGTGTGTACTATACATCGTTATACTTGAGGAAAAAACACTAGTCTATTTTGTCATTGTTTTTCCTGAATTACAAAAGTCAGATTTCATGCGATCTAAAAATGTCCAAGTTGTGGTGTTGGTTATGAAGTAGGTCCATATCCGATTTCAAGAATGTAGACCAATTACAATACATATCATAGATTTTGTTTCTCAACACACTAAATTCAGTCTTTGGGTAGGGGTTGGAATACTAATTTGGGAAAGTTTCAGGATAAAATTGAACATAGTACAATAATAACGGAAGTCAATAACATCTTGATTTCTAAATAGCTCGATTATTGTTGCTTCAAACCAATGAAAACGTTGATGTTCAACTCATACACAACGTATGACATTTAAACATGGGGGAGAAGTATGACTATGGGACAGTGCAAACGCGCCCCTCTCACCACTTGAATGTACAGTTTGTTTTGCATAACGTCGATTTGCATGGTTGAGGACCAGTGGATTGCATTTGTGAAACACATGGTCACCGACCTTCTGGTTTCAGAGGAGATGCAGCTCAGTAGGAAGTGGACAGAAGCAGAGACACACTGGAGCAGCAGAGAGATGCTCAGTGTGTGCCGTTGGTGCTCCAGTCGTAAGGGAGGAAGATGACTTTGGTCTTCCCAGCAGATATCACATCCTGCAGGCTGCTCTTCTTCGGGGAGTCGCCCATGTGATCCAGCACCCACTTCAGCAGCTGCAGAGAGAGAAAACGCAGGCTTAATGGATGGTATTTATTCACAATTATCATCGAAATATGATTAAGACACTGGAAACACTAACTTCAATTTTGTTGGAAAATATTTGTATTGCATCATACTTTTGGTACAATTTAATACAAAAAAGTATAGTATTTCTACTTTAACTTGTGAAAAATATTGCAATATTTCTTCCACCACTCCTGTGATTCCAGTTTTTGAAAAAAAGACTGCGCAGGGGTCAGTTGGGACTCAGATGTACCTTTTCATCCGTTCCTCCAAAGTCAGCTTTGTACCACTTGAAAATCTGACTGAGTCGCACTTCTCTTTTCCCAGAATCCACCAGGCAGGAGTCATCGTTTTCCAGGAAGGCCTCTGCTGCTGTGCGGAGCTGGCTGTCGATGTCCTGATAGGGTAGATCAGATTTTTATTTACCAGATATATTGCAGATACACTTAATGCATATTTCTGAACTCTGCTCACCTTTGGAGTGTATGTTTTGATGGGTGGGCAGCCCTTTGCTCCACAGTTCAAGGCAAAGTGAATGAGGGGCTCAGCGTCTGGAAGCGCCACCTAGTGGACAAAATGAGAAATAGAACATTACTCTAGTTATTCTATCAAAAAAGTGTCTATCTTGTGAATTATTTAAATGTTCTACTGTGATTTAACAGAATGTCTGAATACCTGTAGTCGTGGGTCTGTTTTGGAAAAGGGCCTTAATAGCTGAGCCATTCCTCTTCTGTTCCCTCTCAGAACACCGTTCTCAATGTCCTGTAGTGTGAACAACTCTCCTCCAATCAGGTAGCTCACATAGTTGAAGAACTACATAAGGGACAGGAACACAATATATATTTTTAATAGAAGTACATGTTTCAAATATTAAGATAACACAACCATTTATGTCACTTCATTTGCATGTTTATCTTTAGATTTCACTCTGGATGTAAAATAATGTACATTACAGGAGATACTGGTTAAAATCAGCATAAAGAAATGGCTAACCTCGACTTCAACATAGAAACATTATCTTAGCAATATTGATATCTACATATTTTTTGCAGCACTATTTCAAAGTATTAAAAAACACAAATATTTTCATATTGTATTTTCAATTACAATGAGGACTATGGGCTATCAGGACTTCAGGAGACCCTGTAGTCTTAAAGTGTGGCTGTGTGACCCTACTTTGTATCTCTGCAGCATGTTGGTGGGGGCCCCCAGGCGGAGGTTCCCGTGGATGACCAAGGCGTTGTAGATGTTGATGAAGAAGGCCAGCTTCTCCTCCCGGCTGAGAGAGAGCAGCTCCACCCGCTGCAGCTGGATGGCCAGCTCACAGTACCGCTCGAAGGCAGGGTCACCTGACATGCCCTTGTAGTCCACAGACTGGTGGAGCAACAAGAAAACATACAGTACCCTGTTTCACAAATATGCACAGGTTAACAAACCCATCTCTAGGAGCCAATTAACACTGTGGGTGTAAAGGTAGGAACCAATGTTCGTGGTTAGAGGTTCCGCCGGAAGGCCATACAGTTTTTGACCACACACGGAGAACACACAAGAAGAACACACACAAACACGGGATTACAAACATTTGCTAAAGGTATTGTGTGAACCGTAATATTGTGTATGGTGAATAATCAAATGAAGCAAGTTAAATGGACACCAGTAAAAAGGAAATAAAGACTGTATTTAACTGGAAACTTTGTATCTGACTTTTATTCACCTGGCAAACTTTATGTGCGTCAATTACGCAAACATAGCGGATCCTCAGAGGCTTAAAGCGTTGGCTTAGCCTCTACACCATCAATTATATTTGCACTTATATGTGTAAAAAAAAGTATATGGCCTGCGCTCTCAAGATATTATTCAGATGCTGGTTCCTAAAGTGAGAGCACAACTAGGTAAACAAGATTTTAAATGCAGCTCCTTCTGCCTGGAATAATGTACAGAAGGAGCTGGAACCGTCAGATGTAATCACTATGGAGAGTTCAAGTCCATCTTAAAGAACAGAGAACAAGAAACCATTGGTCGATGTGATCGCTCTTACACCCCCTAATTGAAGTCGCTTTAAAATTGTGCCAGTTTTTAAATGTTTTATAATAGTTTCTTTTATTTGCATATTGACTGGTTAATGTGCCGCTTCATTTCTGTTTTGCGACCCCTGTATTCGTCTGCCTGTTTTGTTTTGGGTTCATTTGTTGGAACATTGTTCATGCTGCCCTCTTGGCCAGGCTGCTCTTGAAAAATAGATTTGAAATCTCAATGACACATTTACCTAGTTAAATAATATGAGTTATTATATATCATCTTTTTTTTTGTTTGACCTTTTTAAGTTATAGCAGAAAAGGATAGACCTGTAAATAAACCTGTTTGTCTCCAAAACACCAAACCTCCCCTAACATTCACCTTCCAAGTGCAATAGTATGCAGTGTATGCTTATAATCATAACCAGTTACAGACGGATGAAAACACTCTGCGTCTCCTTACCTTGCCGTCAGCAGAAAGATGTTCAGAGAACAATTTCAGGATCAACTCCCGTAAAAGCAAAGACAGCTCGGCAGCTGAGAGAGAGAAAGAGATAGAGAGAAGGGTTCATGTTTTAGATTAAACAGTGTTCTTTGGTGAGACTAACAAAACCAATATCTGAAAGGTGAAAGCAACTGTGTTAGCAAAGCACCATACATGTTTGGTGAGTGTACTCCGAGTAGCTGTGAAATAATCCATGGGGGAAAAAATAAATCATTTGCATAAAGATCAGGCTAGTGTTGTCTACAGATAAGATACTTAGTACCTGTGGAAAAAGAGAGCACTGCAGATGAAGCATAATAAACACGTGCTAACAGTGATTATGGTCACGGAGTAGTTTGTTAGTTAGTCTCTGGAGGTGAGAAACATTCAGGTATAATACAACGCACCAAACGTCTAAGCACGACCAAAGAACAAAACACTTGGAGAAGAAAAGAATCATCAGAAGATGAGGTTGGAAATAGGGCTTCAATGATACACATTTTTCAGGCCAATTTTCCCTTTTGATCAAAATCAATGGATGAGGTTTCTGACAGACTAAATAATTATAGCACTGAATTTACAATATAACATTACAGACTTAATATATCTAACTACAGCTTAATTCTAAGGGTCAAGCATAGATGTTTCTGTCCATCATTTATCATAAAAGGCCATATATACAAGATATATCATTAAGCCCTACCTCAGTTCGCCCCACCACAAAGCTCACAGACATAATACACACCCCCAAGCCTCCAAAGAGTTCATAAACCAAAGCCAGCAGCAGCAGAGAGAGGACGGGGGTTAGAGAGCACTGGAGGTCCCCAGTCAGCCTGAATCTACAATGTGAGTGCGTACGCCCCAGAGCCGGGTCTAGTCCTGACCTACCCGGGATGGGGATGCAGACGGCCATCCGTCCTGCGTTGAGGGCTGAGTGAGGGTCGTGCTCCAGCAGCCTGTACAGAGCATCTTTCCCCTCTCCAAAACAGCCTTCCTTCTCCCCACAGCCACGCACACTCACCATGTACTTCTTCTGCATCATGGCCTGGCCAGTGCTACAGGCCTCAGCCCTGGCTGGCACACACACACACACCACAGACAATGTGTATCAATCAGGGCATCAGATTATGCTATTAACTGCTTTAGAATCAGAGTGACAGGACGCTGAACGCCTGTTTGACTGCAGGTCCACAGCCTTACTCACCCATGCCCTTCTCTTTGTGCAGCCAGTCAACCAGCTGGTCACTGGAGAAGCTCTTTTTGTGTACTGTCAGCCCCTTCCTATGACTGCCAATCACATTGCCATGTTTGAAGTTCTCTACCAGGTCCGCCAACTCATCTCTCTCACACACAAACTCTGTGAGGGTCAGCGACATATGTACAAACACAGAAAATGTTGTTGGTGGGAAAGATGGCAAATTAGTTTTATCAGGTTATAGCTTATCCTTTTCTCTTTGGTTATTGTTTTTTTTCAGTGTTGCATCTACTATTTTTATTACTTTGTTGCTATGTATTTGTGACAATTTTGTTTTTGTTTACATTGTACAGTAGAATATCATTGTTTATTGTTTCATATGTAATTTCACACATTTCTGATCCTTATATTTTGCTTGTTTCGTCTTTCCTTGTTTTATTTTAACTAGCTTTTCACTTTTTATGTTTTTGTGTAGACCCCGGGAAATAAAGGAATAATCCACCATGACTGTTCGGTTTTTTTGTATTTAAAGAAAGAAAGACCAAAGAGAAAAAACGTACCATAGAGTTTAGGACTATTTAACTTACATTTTTTTAATGTCTTGGCCCTTTTACCACACAACATGTGGTAAAACATAGTTAAACAGGAAATATCTTCACTATATCTACTTATTTGGATTAAAGAATTGGGAAATTACAGTGGTTCATTCAGATTAACAACTTGAGTGTCAGATTCTCTCCTAATAACATGGGGCTGCTATACAGTGGCCTACTTGCTCCTCATAGCAGCCAAATCTGGACAGAATTACTGAAATACATCAACGGTATTATAAGATTTTTTTTAATCAAGACTGTCAAGGGAGTAATAAACAGATGGAATGTGTTAACATAATGATATAATCAAAACGCATTCTGTTTCTGTAGGTCAAATCTTACTCCACTAAGAGCTGTGTTTGTGTCTCTTTGGACAGACTTTGTTTACACTGTAGGAGGTTAAAGCCAAACAGGTACTGTGCTGCCAGACGGAGTGCCATATTTCCTGTATCAACTGTGTGTGTTAGCAAGAGTGACACACATCTGCTGTTACCCAAGCACACCCCTCAGTGTGGTTCATTTCACCATCTCATTTCTGAGCACAGTAAACCATCTGATTTTTTTTAAATACACTGCAAGATAAACACACCATGAAATGTGCATTCAAATAGGGTTAAGGCATTAAGTACAGCAGTGTAAAATGTATTTCTGCACAAAATCTATAACAAATGATATTGCTGGCAAAGAAAACAACTTTAATTGGGAAAAGGAAAAAGTGTTTTGTCAGAACCTGAATCCCTCACCTCCATCCGTCTCCCCCGACGGGCTCCCTGTTGGATTCTCCTCTGGGAGGGGGGGGGCGTCTGCTGGAAGAGGCTCTTTCCTCACAACATTCACCAGCCTCTGCAGCTCTTCAGGAGCCTGAGGACAGACACGCATGCAAGTTTAAAAAGAAGTGTTTTTGACTGACCTGACTTTTTTCTCAGAATTCTGACTTTTTTTACATCCCCACATTTTTGTTTTCATGTGGCCCTAATCCTCTTCTGTATATGTTCGACTTTTTGGTATACATATTATTTGGTCTGTTTGCTTTGCCAAAATGTTATTGGATATATGGCATAAGCATGTTCTTTGTATTGTTGTATTTATATAGTGTGAAAAACAAAGTACATGTAGGGGCAAAATGGTTAAATAATTTAAAAGAGTTAAACCACAATTTCAAAAATGTGTTTTTTCTGCAATTAGATTTTGTTTTACACTTACACAAAAAATGTAATACATTAAACTTAGTTTCTTCTCACCAGTTTGTGTAGGTCATTATTCCCGCCTATATGAATGTTGTTGAAGAATATCTGAGGCACGGAACTGCGTCCGGTCAGCTCCTTCACCCTGGCTCTGAGCTCCGGATGCTTCCCCATATCCACGTCACACACTGGGACCCCCAGACCCCCCAGGGTGGCTTTAGCCTGCACACAGTGTGGGCAGCCCTGGATGGAGTACACTGTGACCCGGCCCAGAGAACTGCTCTCAAACTCCTCCATCTGCTGCAATAAAGGAAACACAAGAAAGCAAAATGTTTTAAACTTGGACTGCCAGATAAAAAAAAAATGCTGCACTCCCTGTTTTTCCTGATAAACGTAGTGATTCACAATCACATGTACTTTATTCAACACATTTAAATGTTGTTGAATTCCAAAGTATAAGGCAAGGCAAGGCAAGGCAAGTTTATTTATATAGCACTTTTCAACACAAGGCAATTCAAAGTGCTTTACAAAAAATTAAAGACATTAAGAAAATGGCATTTAAAATCAGTCATTAAAAAGAAAAGCTAATAAAATAAACATTAAAAGAAAAAATACATGGATAAAAGTTACAGTGCATTCTAAGATATGAATAGTTCAATTAAAAGCAGCGACAACAAGAAAAGTCTTCAGCCTGGATTTAAAAGTAGTAAGAGTTGCAGCGGACCTGCAGGTCTCTGGGAGTTTGTTCCAGATATTTGGAGCATAATAACTGAACGCTGCTTTACCATGTTTAGTTCTGACTCTCGGGACAGAAAGCTGACCAGTCCCTGAAGACCTGAGAGATCTGGATGGTTCATAATTTAGCAGGAGGTCAGAAATGTATTTTGGGCCTAAACCATTCAGTGCTTTATAAACCAGCAGCGGTATTTTGAAATCTATTCTTTGACACACTGGAAGCCAGTGTAAAGACTTCAGAACAGGAGTGATGTGATCCACTTTCTTAGTGTTAGTGAGGACTCGAGCAGCGGCGTTCTGAATCAGCTGCAGCTTTCTAATAGATTTTTTAGTGAGACCTGTGAAGACACCATTGCAGTAGTCGAGTCTATTGAAGATAAAAGCATGGACAAGTTTTTCCAAATCCTGCTGTGACATTAGTCTTTTAATCCTAGATATATTCTATAGGTGATAGTAGGTTGATTTAGTAACTGTTTTAATGTGACTGTTGAAACTCAGGTCAGAGTCCATGACTACACCTAGATTTCTGGCTTTATCTGTTGTTTTGAACATTGCAGACTGAAGCTCAGCGCTAACTTTTATACATTCTGCCTTGGCTCCAAAAACCATTACCTCAGTTTTATCTTTGTTTAATTGGAGAAAGTTCTGACACATCCAGTCATTGATTTGTTCAATGCACTTACTCAGTGTTTGAATTGGAGCACAGTCTCCTGGTGAAATTGTTACGTAAATGTGTGTGTCATCTGCATGGTAACTTATTTTGTTGTTTTTCATTATCTGAGCCAGTGGTAGCATGTAGATGTTAAAGAGAAGAGGCCCCAAGATGGAGCCTTGAGGAACCCCACATGTCATATTTGTCAACTCAGATGTGTATTTACCTATAGAAACAAAGTTGTTTCTGTCCTTTAAGTAGGATTCAAACCAATTTAGAACTGTTTCCGAAAGTCCCACCCAGTTTTCCAGTCGGTCTAGTAATATGCTGTGGTCAACAGTGTCAAACGCAGCACTGAGATCTAATAATACTAACACTGAAGTTCTGCCACTGTCTGTGTTTAAGTGGATGTCATTAAAGACCTTTACAAGAGCAGTCTCAGTGCTGTGGTTTGGACGAAAGCCTGACTGGAACAAATCGAAACAGTTATTTAAATGTAAGAAATTACTCAACTGTTGAAAAACAACTTTTTCAATGATTTTACCTAGAAATGGGAGGTTTGATATGGGCCTGTAATTGTTCATTACTGAAGCATCTAGATCAGCCTTTCCCAAACTCAGGGTCGCGACCCAAGATGGGTCGCGGACCCGTTTTGATTGGGTCGCCAGTTAAATGCATTGCTACACATACACACAGCGTCAGAGCTGATGGCTGTGTTGCAAATACAATTTTTTTATTTTACTTTTTATTTTGAAAATGAAATTATGCAATATAGCATTGTATATTGAATGATTCAATTTTCTAAATCCAAATAAACTAAAAATAATAGAATGTATTTGTATCAGCTCTGACGCATCCCCCGCGAAAGTTTTCGCGCCATCTGTTTATTGTCTGTTGATTAATCCCGATAATGGCAAAAAGACGATACAAAGAGGAGTTTTTAAAAGTTGGCTTCACAAAAGCTGTTAGAAATGGAGAGGAGCGGCCTCAGTGTGTTTTATGTGGAGAGGTGCTCAGTAATGAAAGCTTGAAAATGAATAAATTGGACCGACATCTCCAAACAAAACATCCTCTGCATCGGGACAAATCGAAGGATTTTTTCATCTGCAAAGAAGAGTCTTTCAAGAAGCAGTGTTTTGACGGCGGAAAAGTAAGTCATTCATTTTAATCATTTGTTTTGTGTGTTTGTGAGCTTGTCAGGGTCTGTTGTGAAATTGTTTCGTTAATGCAAAGTTGGATGAAATGCAGCCTGAGCCCCGGAGCGGACCGCCAGCTGCGCGCTCCCGCGAGTCCGCTACATTCTGCAGCGGCATAGAGCCGTGTTTCAACTTTTACTTGCCTGAAATGTTTTTAAAACGGCCGCGAGAAAAACAGAGAAACAATAACCAGAGGAAGATTAGAGGGCAGTATGAGAAGGAAAGCGAGAGATAGTAGCAGCCGCACGGACGTGACTGCTGCAGTGTGATGCACATAGGAATACATATGGGGGTTATTACCTATCTTTATTCAAGAGCGTGGTCTTTAAATTTGAGAGCATACTTTATTGATTTCACATTCAGAATATGTATTTCTTTCCCTCAAACCCTGTCCTCGCACTCAAATAGTGCTTGCTTGCGCTTAGATTTGCTCTGCTTCTGCTCAAACTGTACGCTTGCACTCAGATATATTGCTGCTTACAGATTTCCTGTGTTCCAGCTTAAAACCTTCTCCTCGCACTGTTTCTGTTCGCTTGTGAAATGGCTGCTCTCAGATTTCTTCTGTGCGCGCTTGGATCTTTTGTGCAACAAACCTGTCAAAATCCCTCTGTGGGGATTCCCCACAATATTGAGTATGTAAGTCGCTTTGGATAAAAGCGTCTAACAAGTAACTACCGTACTTTTCGGACTATAAAGCGCACCTGCATATAAGCCGCAGCAGCTAAATTGTCCATCTGTCTTGCTCTCGTTCTGTCTCTCGGTTCCACTTTTACTTTGGCGCGCTACCTGTCTCACTCTTTTCCGGCCTTCAGCTTTTCCTGCTGGAGCCCGCCGCTTAAAGGTGGCGGGCGCGGACCGGTCATAGAGCCCATAGTGTTAAAGGTGGTTAATTTTACCTGTAAAATCCATAGATTTAGGAGGTTCCCTAGTGGCCGTTAGCTGTACAAAAAAAATAATGGGGGAAAAAGTCGCGGCTAGTACGGTAATGTAATGCGCTATAAATGCGGTTGCCAAGTAGTGTTAATTTCGTTGACTAAAACTATGACGAAATATGTTCGTCAACGACCTTTTTTTCCATGACGAAAACGAGACGATGACGAGCCGGCACCGACGGCAGTAAACAATAACTGTAACGAAATCATCATGCAATATCGTTGACGAAAAGTGACGAGACGAAAATGTAGTTTACTAAATAAAAACGATGACAAAATCTCTCTTTACTTTCGTTGACGAAAAATGAGGAGACGAAATATTATCAAAGATAACGTTAAATCTCTGACAGTCAGTTTTTCTCCCAGCAGTTCCATTTCCAGTGCTGCGGCAGAGCAGCAGCTGTTTCTGTGCTGCGCGCGGCGGTACATTTGAATTACACCGGGCAGCGGCACAATATGAACTGTCAGGAAGACTCGGGTCTAACTCATGGTCTAACTAACCTTATTTAACAGAAAATAAAATGGCAACAACAGTGCTTAGGAGCAGTGGTCGCGTTAACCGAATACCCCCCCGTCAGCGCGAGTGAGTGATACATTGTGCACTCGACGGATAATAATGGATTATGACGGAAATGTTACAATCCTGTCCGTTAAAAAATGACTGACAACGAAAAAGTCTAAAGCCACCACTGCTTGGGAGAAAGAAACTATGTGATATTTGGGCCCATTTTCGCTACAATGAGGCGGAGAAAAAAAGCGAATGCATTGTTTTATCAGAAGGGAAGCAATGTGGCCATAACACAGCTGGTAAAAACACCACAAACCTGACCAGATACTCTCTGCAAAGCTGCATTCTTAAATCATTCAACCTGTGTTTTTCATCAAATAAGGACAAGATAATCTTATTTATTTATATATACTAAAATGACAAATTATTGGTTTTGGCTAGACTAGTTTGACTGAAATGTTCTATGTAATCTGATGACTAAAAAAGACTCAACAGTTTTCATTGACAAAAAGTAGACTAAAATAATTAGTTTTCTTTGACTAAAATAAGACTAAAATGCTCAGACTTTTAGTCGACTAAATCTTGACTAAAATGTTGACTGTTTTAGTCGACTAAAATAAGACTAAAATGCTCAGACTTTTAGTCGACTAAAACTTGACTAAATAAAAACAGGATGAAGGTGACTAAATATGACTAAAACTAAAAAGGAAATTTAACACAGGACTAAGACTAAAACTAAATAAAAAAATAGCCGACGAAATTAACACTATTGCCAAGTCCACATTGGGTATACAGCTAGTATACATTGCTGGGTTATCACCCAATAACCCAGCAATGTTAATGATAATATCTTCTCTGTTATTTTCAGGCATTCAAAGGGAACAGAGGGGCACTGAGGGCATCCTATCAAGTCAGCCTCCACAAAAAAAAGTTAATCAGTTGCAAAGTGTTGGAGTTTCTTTGTCTCTCAGAGTGTTTTAAAACAGCTCTGTTCATTTAAAAGTGTTTAAAAAATGTGTGTACATAGTTTTTGATCTAGTGACAAACTTAATGTTGCACTTCTGATCATTTAAATGTGGTTTCACCTGTGATGTCATGTATACTGCACTTCCTATAGTTAGTGTTTTGTACCTTTCTATTTACAACATGTTTGTTCTTTGTTAATTTAAAATGGTGTGTACATAGTTTTTGAGCTAGTGACAAACTTAATATTGCACTTTTGATAATTGTATAATTTAAATTGGATTTGTACTGTATATACTTGACTGCACTTCCCATGTTTCGTCTTTCTGCATTGATCCTTATTTTTTCTGGGCAAGCTCAAAGGGAAGGTTGTTATGGTGAGAAACCTAATTGCTGCCATGCACTTTTATAATTAAATAAATATTTTCATTTTAAATTCATGGTGTGTTGCATTCTTTGTTTGTAGATATTATGGAAAATCATGAAATGTTTTGAGCTTGGGTCCCTTAGGACCACAACATTTCTGTTTTGGGTCTCATGCTGAAAAAGTTTGGGAACCCCTGATCTAGATTATTCTTTTTTAAGAGCGGTTTAATGACTGCAGTTTTCAGGGCCTGATAAGCGACATACCTTTTGGCCTGAATAAAGCTTTAAAGCATTTCTCTGGATTAGCATGTGGATTCCAATTTTTCACTTTTCAAGTCTTTATATCTTTGAAAGTGTAATTCTAAGCTTTTTTGGCTTGTTGTGTTATTGGGTAGCTCCATATTGTCTGTGTTTTATTCATGCATGAAGAGTTGGTTTCTGTAGCTTAAAGCTAGTTAGGAGCAAGACTTTTATTTGAATGATATTCGGAATAATATTAAAAAACTGTTTTGAACCCAATCATTTCCTCTATCCGGATCTACGTAAAGACAATGAAAGAATTTGATGACATATTTAACAAAGAATCAATATTACAAATATGAAGAAATGTTATAATGCAAAGTCAGAAAATATATTAAATCCTAATTCCCTCTACTTGGCGTTTCAGACTCTTGAAAGACTGATTTAAAAACATTTTAATAGTGTGATTTGCCTAAATGTGAAAAATGTTTGTTTGTATACCTACACCTTTCTTTGTTGACACTTAAAGCATGACTTTGGTAGTACAAAGAAAACTGCAGGTTTAAAATGTATGATTTATTCTGACTTCTATTTAGACAAGATCCAGGACATGCTAATTATTTCATATCTGTTCTGTTTACAGATTTGTATCTCTCTCTTCTCGTTTAATTTGTGCTTTCTCAGGAAGGACACTGTTTTCAGAGTTATTTTGCAAATGACTAAAGGAAAGAAGTTACTTTTTTTGACAATTTCTAATAGTACTGTATGATGAGTTATGTTGGCCAGTTGAGAGATTTAAACCAGTTTCTTTATTACTCTGGTTTGAGGAACTATGTTTGCATCATTAGCTCATTTCAGAACATTTCCTTGTGTTGAAAGCAGGCCACTGTGATGTGTATTTCAACGATGTGAAATTATAGAAACTGAAGTAAGCCAATAAAACAGTTCCTCATTGTGACAGAGTTTTAGGGCAGCAGTTAGGCAATGTCAGCCTGTCAGGCTTATCAATCATTACCACACCTAGTGTTGAAAACATGGTCAAATTCCATGTCCTGATTGCTTAACAAAATACATGCTTCCAAAAACAATATGCAAGCGAGAACATAACATTTGCATAAAACAGTCCACAAGCAGTGACTCCACAACATGTTCTTATTTTATAATTGATTTACTACTAACGAATTTTCCCGTCCGCCTGTATATCAGCTTCATTTATACAGTAATAATACCTTATGCAGTATGTTGATAAAAGATGAATGCACATTAACCAAGCCTTTAAAACAAAAAATCAACTCAAACTATATATATAATATATAATCAAGTTATATCAATATCCCGAATTGTAAAATAAAACGTATCGTTATAGAAAAACTGTACATTTTACTGGTTGTAAAGGGTTACTGATGAGCAATGCTAAAGTTACTTTAAATTTGCAAAGTTTCTTATGGAGTTTGGCACTGGATACGGCGTTTGCTCCAATACCTAAGACGCGATAATATCAACAGTGATTAAATCATTACACAAGTCGTGGCATACGATAAACAACATTTAACGATACAGGTATGCGTATACAAGCTAAACTATGCAGGGGCGAAAGGTTAAACAAGCTAATGTGGATCTGTTATCAAAACATAGTGGTACGTCACCTTTACGCGATTTACTCCCTTTCGTTATTCGGCAGTACAGTTTTAAATCGTGCAGTGGCGTTCTTCTTTCCTGCGAATTAAAATGCTATGTGTGTCGCTTATCTTGCAGGTGTATTTCCACACAGCTGCACTGGCAGAACATCATCATTGCGCAGGCTAGCTGCTTTTATTTAGCTAGCTATCTTGTCCTGTGATGCCTTAAAGTGCTCCTCGTAAATACGAGTGATTATAAATAAAAACATCCAAAACCTAAATTACCAATACAAAAAAACAATCACATGTTTAAAACCTAACACCAGATTGTTGTATCTGTGAACTGAATTCTGCATTTTGTTCTAATTAAAAGGTCCCCTTTTAACATGGCATATACAACCATACATGTAATTTATTATCGGACAAAAAAGGACTGCTTTGAAATGTAAAATAATCTTTGAAATGTTAGTTAATCCTTAAAAACACGTTAACTTCTGATGATCTTCTTCAGATAGTAGAACCAAGTATTACGGGTTGTTGTTCATGTGTATTTAGGGTTAGGGTTAACCATAGAACCAATAATTCCTATAGTCATGAAAGCAGCTTGGCGTCCTCTGTCCTACCCAGAGCCATAGAGAGATAAATGATCTTGAAATGACTTAGGGCAGTAACAGTGTTGCGTGACGACATGAGGTCAAACCAGTGGTCCACCGTCTCCAAAAACCACGCAGTGGTAAGGTAGGACTCTGGTCTGTGCTCCTCCGCCACCATGAACCTCAGGGCAATGACTTGGAGAAGACGTGCATTGCTGAACTGACCTTCATTTTCTCAAAATGAATAGACTCCAGGACGCCTCTAGACAGCTTAGGTGCCAGTTTTAGGGCCATTCCCTCTTGGTATGACACCAGATCCTTCAGGGGGCCAACAGACACCACACTGGACGGCAGCTTCTCTTTGTCCACCACATCCTGTGGTAAGGTGATGACGTGACCATTCACCAAGGCACTTTTAAATTCTTCACCACGTGTGGAACGTCAGGCATGAAGTACAGGTGCTGGTGTGGCTTCACAGGATGTGCTATCCACGGCTTGTCATAGTTAACCCCAAAGGACTTCCACATAGCCCTATTGGGGCTCCCCATATCAGTGGTGATGTTAACCACATGAAGCCCTATAGATGCCGCTGCTTCAACGATGGTGAGTAGTATGGGCCGGTACACTGCACCGTCAGTAGAATTACCACTGTAGTGGTAAGCCACAACCTGTTTCCACCGCATAGTAGCACCAGCCAGCATGAACACTAAGGCATGAATGGCCTGGCCTTTGTGGCCAGGTAGTGTTGTGTTCCCAAACAGCCTCCCTGTTCCCAGATGCAGCTCCACACTAGGGGTGATGGACATCTCATCCAAAGTGAGCACACATTAGCCGCGTTCACACCGCAGGACTTTCCCTGGTACTTTAGTTCTTTAGTTCCGTTAGTACCAATAATGTCGCGTTCACACCGCCGGGACTACTCAGTGCCGGGAACTCTTTTGGAACTTTTTAGTCCCTGCTAGAGAGGTGGTACGAACCTGGTGACAAAAGAGTGCCAATTTCTATTCTATTTCTATTGGCTGGGCGAATTGCAAACCACGCCCCGTTAGACTCTGAATTTGTTTTTGTTAGGCAGCCATTTTTTCCCTCGCTACAAAACCACATCCACACCTGAGCGAGTATATTGTTTGTACTTGAAAAACTACTTGTACTGGGGTTTTTAATATGCACATTACTGGTCTCAGATGTACTTTTATTTGCTCAGTAGATCGAGGTAGCCATGAGCAGGCTGAACTGGCTAACACTGTTAGCCGGCCCTGAGCTGGCTAATAACATAACATCTAACTAGCTATTCTCGGCCGCCATGAAAACGTTTTGTCTTGTGAATAAGTGGGCAGTGTTTTCTGTAATGTGCTTCACTAACTCATGGCACTACATTTGTTTGTTTCAGGCGAGGCGGGACAACTCGCTGGATTGGAAACGAGTGGACTTTCCTTTCCCGATCGCAACAGCAGCCGTTGCTCGTCTCCCTTTCCATCAACCAAACGCAAAAGTACGTTCACACACACAGTGTAGCTTCACAATCACGTTTACTTCCTTCATGGTACAATTATGAATTATGAAACACCGTGGAAAACGTGTTTGCCTAGGCAGGCGTTTACACTTTTCGCGCCCATTTTACGCTCACAAAATTGTAAACATCCGGGCTAGGTCAGATGACTTCCGGTAAGAAAACGTAACGTGTGTGTCTCTCTCTTGTGTGTGTGTGTGTGTGTGTGTGTGTGTGTGTGTGTGTGTGTGTGTGTGTGTGTGTGTGTGTGTGTGTGTGTGTGTGTGTGTGTGTGTGTGTGTTTATGTCTTTGTGTGTGTGTGTGTGTGTGTGTGTGTGTGTGTGTGTGTGTGTGTGTGTGTGTGTGTGTGTGTGTGTGTGTGTGTGTGTGTGTGTGTGTGTGTGTGTGTGTGTGTGTGTGTGTGTGTGTGTGTGTGTGTGTGTGTCTGTGCCTAACCCTATCAGTCGGAATAGCCCTAACAGCCTGACCGTGTCCCTTCTGCCTGTAAAACTACATGGTGATTAAATAATGTTTCCTCTTAGGAAAGCGCGCACAGGACACACATGATGAGAAGTTCTTTGCCACCATCGAGACTATGGAGGACAGGCGTGCCATGGCCAGCAAGGCGATGCACGAGGACCAGATGATGCTTTTACACAAGGCCCAGGAAACAGAGGACAGGGTGATTGCGATGATGGAGCGCCAGGATGAACGGGACGCAGTCTTGGCACAGCAAATGGAGCAACAAAAGGCTTTTCAGCAGGGGTTTCTGGGAGTGCTTTCAGAGCTAGTGAAGTCCAACAGGCCTTCCTCCCTGTAGTATTGTTTTAAATATTGACACACAGCGGTGTTTTCCTGGACATGGAAACATTCAGGGCTTAGCCCACAGTTAAACTCTTACAGTGCTGTTTTTATATATTTGTTATAAGTGTATTTTTTTTGGGTACATTTGATTGAAGTTGATTTTCTATTGTTATTATATATATATTGCCACTGTTTTTTAATACTGACACCTAACTTGCACTAAGGTGTGTCTGTTACATTGTTTTGAACTTCATCTTGGTGATGTTGATGCTGAATTCACTATTTAGTAGATAATCATGTGACACTTTAACTTTGCACTACGGTCTGTCTGCTGAGCCTACCTATTGTATTTGCCAGTGTTATGTTTTGATACTGACACTTATTGATCTGCTGCTAATAAATAAAAGATAACCTCCATGGCGATTTAACAGATAATGTATCTTGCTTATTTCTCCTCTGACACTATCTTTACAGTGACATGTGTAGCATCCTATAAATCACATTTAAGTGATTATTCTGATACCATCATGTTTCATCGGTTATAAACTGGCGAAGCTTTAGTTGTGTCCCAGCCATAATGTGGCTTTGAAATAGATAATTTCATTGTATTTCAAAACGGCGTCCATCAACACAAGCACTATTTATTTATTGAAAGAGAAATGGTTAAGTTTGTAATTACCAGTGTTGTGAGTTCAATATTTTTAATTAATTATAGTAAGGGAACATCTTAGGAGGATATATAATAAAGGTGTGTTTACTGCTGAGCCTATTTAATGTGCATACGACACCTGGCAGTTTGTTATTATATTGCCACACTGTTTTGATACTGACATATTTTCTTTGCACAAAGGTGTGTCTGCACTATTGTAATTTTGCCTGTCTTGAATGTGGTAAATAAAAGAGAGAACCAAATGAACTGTACAAAGCCTTCCATTGTCCTGGAAAGGTTTCATCAGCCATCTTTGCAGGGGGTAGGCTGAGTCACCAAGAATATAGTAACCCACATCATGTCCCCCAATATTCCTTGTTACATGAGGAAGTAGACCACCCCTATCCACAAAACTAACCAGTGAGGACATGCTGAACACTCTGCTATCATGCATGCTACCTGGTAAGCCAACAAAAACACTCCAAAAGAGGCCCCTAGCATCCACAACACCCTGCAGGACGAGCGAGTGCCAGCCTTTGCGGTTGAAATACTCGTTATGGTACGCCTTCGATTCCGAACCAGCATTGCACTTACAGCATCCGACGAGTGGGTCAAATCCCTAGTTGGCTGCAATAACCCAGTTACAAAGCTGTATAACATGAGCACAAAGACAACAAGCTCATTGAACTCCATCATGTCTGAGGTCTGAAAGTAAACAAACGCCTCATACAGCGGGTGGGCTTTATACCCCCTCCCCCGTGTAGTTCTTCTTCTCTTGTTTTTTTGTTGTACTCGCCGTGAAGTGGTTTTGCGGCCTGCCAGTAAACCCAAAGAAGACGAAGTGACGTCAGCGTAATCGTGCCTCAGGGAAAGTACTGCGGTGTGAATGCGATTGGCACTAGCCCCCTGGCGGATTTAGTGCCGTGGTACTTTAGTGGTACTTTCGGCAAGTCCTGCGGTGTGAAAGCGGCTATTTCTTCTCCATCTCACTCATGCCATCTGCCTTCAGCCTCAGCATATCAAACACCTCCCCCAACACTCCTGGCTCCAGTTTGACGTGCTGCATCCTCCTCTGAATGGTCCTGATGTCAGGCAGAGGCATATTCATGGCTTGGAGGGTTTTATATCCTCACTGTAAGCCCCAATAAGTAAACTTAACTCAAAAAAATTAGGGCAACTGATTGCCTCAAGTATTTTAAGTTAATCAACTCAAAACTTACAATTTTCGAGAACTTAAATAATTGGATTAAATGCTACATGTACCTATTGGTTACAGTAAAATTAAAATGGATTATTAAGTCAACTCAAATATGTTCAGGTACTGTGACTTAAACACTTGAATTCACCTCTACTAATGGATTAAGTTACCAGAACTTAAAGAAATAAGTACTCAAAGTCTTTTTTTTTGGGTTAACAGAACTCAATATTTATTATTACAATCAAACCAAACACAATGACAGTCTGAACCCTTTAACTGTAAAACTCTAAAATGTAAAAGAGTTACATTAACAAGTATCAAATCTCTGGATGAGTAAAAGTGCCGCAACAACAACAACCAAACGCATAAACACACATTCACATTAAAATACCAAATATTTCTGATTAACTGGCATTAATAAAGTGCAAACAGTCATCCCTAAAAATCAAAGATACTTTGATGAATGCCTTAAAATGCCCCACTCCACACCTGTTCTTCAGATGCATTTCTACAGATGCATCATCAAGTCATTCTTGAGGGTCTGCAACTTGGGCGACAATTTACCATCTTCCAGACCAAGTAAAACCTTCTGTGTGAACTCGAAAGTGT
Organism: Pseudochaenichthys georgianus; assembly: GCF_902827115.2. Classification (NCBI taxonomy): domain Eukaryota; kingdom Metazoa; phylum Chordata; class Actinopteri; order Perciformes; family Channichthyidae; genus Pseudochaenichthys; species Pseudochaenichthys georgianus. The sequence continues at coordinate 19,398,584 of NC_047523.1, read as the reverse complement.
TTGTCAGTCCTTTGGGATAGCTGAGGTGTAGTGCATAAATTAGTCCAAACATTACTAGGAATGCATCTGCAAGTCTGGGGAGGCTGACCACAATGTCATTTTCGATGACAACCGAGATCGTCACAGGCTGATAATGCACTTGACTTGTGCCATTGTCACTGGTGACAGTAAGGAGGGCCACTGCAACACCTCCAAGCTCTGGTTCGGACTCTTCCTAAATTAATGAAAGAGAGATAATAATCACAAACTGGGTACACACACACACACACACACACACACACACACACACACACACACACACACACACACACACACACACACACACACACACACACACACACACACACACACACACACACACACACACACACACACACACACACACACACACACATTAAGGAGACTCACTGTGCAGGTTCGGAAAAATCCAGAGGTGTCCTCTTGCAGATACACAGGAAGGGCATGGATGACGGTGGTACGCCTGGTGTTGATGTCGTGTAATTCCTATAACGATAAAAATATAAGCGTACAAACTGTTGACTGTGAAGTTTACTGAACAAACCTGTCAATCCAACAATCCAATCGGAACATATATCCACAGATAACCTGTTCACATCTTTAATGCAATCAGACAAATAGCAAAAACAAAGTGGGCTAATTGTAAAATTCAAAAGATATTTTTTTAATCTGTTTAACGTTAGATGTTCGACCTTTGAATTGTAAAAATAATCTCTTTACCTGTTCATCGTGGATTTTAAAAATGTCAGCCAAAGCCTCAGCTGTCTTCCCAGTTTTGGACGCCTTCTCTCTAAATATGGCCATCAGTCGAGGAAGATGGCGGTCAAAAGCAGCGTAGAATGTGTTAGGCAGATTCTGGTTGGTAATCCTTTGGAACTCTGCATACACCTATTTAAAAAACAGAGCAGAACATACAGCAATGTCAATTAGTCAGTTCAAAATAAATCAAACCAGGTTAAAGTGGTATCTTCCTTACAAATGTAATAGATCCTCCAAGTTTGACCAGTCAGTTCCTTCCCTGTGGCATGAACGAGAACTTCCCCTGGACTGTTCTTTTCCTTACATTACATTACACCACAGGGAAGGAGCTGGAACTTTGAAGATCTATGACACTCCTCTATACAGCAAATAGCCACTATAAGAGTCACAGAATGTGCCATATGTTATCAATAAAGAAGAAAACAGGAAAAAGAGAGCTAATCCATATTACCTCAGACTCCATTTTGAGAGCAGGCCAGAGGTCCATGAGCTCGTTCACTGGCGGGCATGTCCTCACTATGGTCTGTCGCCGAAGTGCAAATGTGGTCTGCATCATCTTTTTAATGAGGGATAGGTCCATCTCAGTCTTCTTGACTTCCTCAAAAATGGTCTGCCTCAAGTGCTCAAGACTTGAGGGATCCTCTCCTTGGGGAAGGTTGGGTAGAAAGTTGACTTCGGCTCGCTTGGGTCTTTTAATGTTGGAGTGTGGAGGTTCATTGTGAGGATTGCTTCTACTTCTTTTTCCATCATTTACAATGACCTCCTGACATCCAGCCTGTCTCATCTTGTTCCTGTAATTGCCCATCTTAAACGTAATGCTCTGCTTCCATCCATTTCACCCAGTCTGCGATCCTGCTTCTTTCAAGCAGGGATGTGTGGCCACAAGAGCCTCAGCTACCATTGCTATGTTGTTATCACTTGGGTAAGCCTTGAAGCCATAGATTGTAGATGCAAGCTTTTCTAATATGTCGTGCTTTAGGTCTCTTGTCATCTGAAAGTATGTGTTGTTCTTCTCAAATTCAGTGTTCCCTGCTCTAAGTTTCAGCTCAACATCAAATGAAAATGTGGGAACTAGAAAAGGACCTGGAGGCCATCTGCCTTGACGTTCTTCAGATGACACACTTGGAAGTGTTTCAGTTGATGCAAGAGAGCTGGAATCCTGTGCAAGTGAGATATGCACAACAGCTTTTTGGGGCAACTCCTCAATGTCAATGAGGGAAGTGAGTTTTCCATCAAAGTCTGGATCTTCGTATCGCAAACTGAAGTCAAGGTCTATTTCCAACTGTGCTTTTAGAATATGAATCAGTGCATCAACAGAGGCTGGTCGTGCATTGAGTTTTACTTTTCTAACCCGGCCCGCCGTCTCAACAACACGAAGGATCATGGGTTGTGGGGATTCAGCTGCCATTGTTGCCATTGCTAACGAAAAAGAGCCATTCAGTGTGTTAAAAGGTTATTATTAAAATATACAGATTATGAACTGCGCGATTACAGAGTAATAAATAAAGATACTACTCACCATTGGCTGTCCTCAGTTCTGTTTCACTTGCAAGAACCGCTTGGGTGTCAACAGCAGCGAGCCGCCTATCTTGTATGCTGAGAGTGGGACTGTATCATTGAGACCAGATTGCAGGTGGATCGAAAGACTTGTCCGTGTGGCTAACAGCTCATAAGACCGGATATGTTCTACATACCAGGAGTCATAATCACTACAAAGAAAAGACACACTGTGATTCACAAGGTAGATCTGTTCTATTTTGCAAAATGTAGACAGTCCACCACTGGCTCCAACAGACACAAACATTCCACAGACATAGTCAGTGCCATCAATGGTCACATTTGATGTGTGGTAGATTGTGTCACTTGTTGTTTGTCTTCTTATGTGTGCCTGAACTACTTCTGGTAGAGCTGAGACTAGAACAGAGTCCACCCTGGACGCTTCTGTTTTTGGCTTGAAAAAAGATGGTGCAGCAAGATGATAGGCCATCATGTGTTGGTGTCTGATTGCCATTGTCTTCAAAATATTTTTGAAGTTTTGAGCGTCGTGTACCACTCTCTTGAAAAAGCGGTGTTTGGCTTCAAACCGCATGGTCCACATGTGCAGCAGGGGCCCAAAGCACTTGACTAGGGTGGGATAATGTTCCACATAGTGATGTTTAGGACGAAGCCTAACCTCAGGGAAAATCTCGAGCAGTGCCTGCCTATGATTACTGATTTTGCACTCAAAATAGTCTAAGGTTTCATCAGTAAACGATGGGCACAATGCTAACTCCACCACCTCTTTCAATTCCATCAGAACTGCCCATGCACCATCACCATCTGGTACTACACTGCCAACAAGCAATGGAAGCAGTCGGAGCAGAGTAGCATTTTCATGCCCATTGCCTCCTATTGTTCCTCGAGACTGAAATGTTTTGGGAATTGGCTGAGGTCTATTCACTTTATCAGTGTGCTGATACGGGAATGATGCAATCTTTTGGTTCAAATACTCTAAACTGAAGTACTTCAGCCGGATCATCTCCTTAATGCAAAGAGAAAGCTCCACAGGAACGATACCTTCCAGAAGATCATGTAGTATATCTGGAGGAAAGCCTGTGATTGGATGGAAGTAATTCAGGGACTCACGCAAGACACAGCCAGCTTTAACACCAAAGTGGCTTTTCAAAGTTTCACTTTCTTGAACATGTTGTACATGAAGGTCGTGGCTGGCTTTGGTTCTCTGAGAAAACTCTTTCTCTCTGACTTCAGTTGCTTGAAACTCTTCTCTTGTGGCCATACAGAATCTGCAAAGATAACCTGCTTTAAATGACTCTACAAAGCCACTTAACCCATGGGCAGCCAGATTGTCTGCAGAAACACAAAATATGGTCCCTTTGATATTCTGACCAACTCTTTCAATGAAGACACCATCCTCCTCAAGAATACGAACATCATGCAGCAATGGAGCAAGCACAGCTGCATATCCATACTTACGGAGGTCTGTCACTTTTACCAGTATTGATAGTTGTATAGCATGTAATGCTGATCTGTATTTTGGTGACACGTTGGCAAGGACCCAGTATACAGCACAACGTTTGTGAATTTTACGTGATGTGCCAAGCGGGTTGGCAATTTCAAGGTCATCGATATATAGCTGAAGTGGTAGGTTGAGATCCCCTGTTGACAGTAACTAATTTTCAAGGAAATGAGAGCCATCAGAGCATGACACATATTGACCAGGCTCAGTATTTGGTTCAGTAATCTTGTTAAGAATGTCTGTGTTTCTAAACAACTCCTGAATCATTTGAAGGATCGGAACATACATGACGGTATGTCCAGGTTGCTCCAACTGATACTCTACTGGCATTACACATGGATAGTTATGCTCAATAAAGGTTTTTCTGCGCTTGTATGAAGACAACTCTGCACCTTTAGAGGTAGCAGTAAATAGAATGTTTGAGTCTACAACAGCACTAACAACCTCATCCAGTGTAGGTTCTGCAATATTGTGACCATTTCTCTGCAATATGTCACCAACTGCCTCCTTTATCAATGGCTGAGATAAGGAGAAGATCTGATTCAAGTGGTCCACTATTTCTTGTGTGGCTGTGTTTGAGACATGGAGGATAGCCTGCATCCTTAAGAATAAGGATGATACATTCATTTTGAGTTGATGTCTTAGATTGACAGTGTCACATTGATCATCATCCCCCACTTCTGTACTCTGTCCTAGACATTCTTCATCCAAATCACCAGTAACCTCTGAAATACTGGCTTGGAGATTCTGGGGATCCTCACTGACAATGGCACTTTGAAAGTCTGATGTAAGACTTGCTTGATGTGCTCTACTTTTATGGGAATTGAATGAAGAGTACACATTTGTGCTATAGTTACAATCCCTATATGGGAATGTCACTGTTTCATGGTTTTTTAAATGCCTTCTGAGAACAGATTCAGAAAAAGGTTGCTGGAATGTGCATAAAGGGCATTTAAATAACGCAGTCTCCCGACTCTGCTCTGCACTACTGCTAAGTTGTGCAGTATGTGTTCTTGACAAATGAGTTCTCAGTGCATTAAGCGACTGAAATGTACACATACAATCATTATAGAGGCATGGAAGGGGGCTAACTCTGGAAAAGTGGCCGTGCTGCAGTCTGTAGTGTTTAAATAATTGTGGTCTGGAAGAGACAGAAGTTGAACACAACTTACATTGCCAAATCATACTGGACCCAGCGAGCTGAAAGGCAAGCATTTAGCTCGGGCAATGAAGCCTCACCTGCTGGTGGCCCGATCGGGCAATCTATTATGCCAGTATCATGCAGCTCGCGGATCCAGTAATGAGTGACCCGACAATAAAACTAAACACATCTATAACTAGTTTAGGTAGTTTGAGAGGTCATTAAAATAGCTACGTGTGATATTCTAACCTGTAGTGTGTTTTGTTCCGCTCACCGCTGCATGCGATTATGCAGAGCTGCGTGTCGAGTCGTCAGCAGCAGCAGCAGCAGGTGATCTCTCTCTCCCCCGTCAGATTAGACTTCACTCGCGTTTATGTCCATATCGATCAGATCCAGCTAGTTCTAGCTAATGATAGGACTACCTGCTTATTAAAAGACACCTAAACAATAAGTGTCGCTATGCAACTGGGTGAGGCCACAAAGTATAGCGCAGCATTATGCATTTGTTTACATGCCCACCGGAACCCCGAGGCATTACCAACAGATCAACGCACAATCAACCCATACAGGACATCTCTTTCTCCACATTAAGTGTTAGACATTAGAGTTGACTATTCTTGTCTGTCACATAAGTGGCGCAACTTAATACTACCCGGACAATGAATCTAATGCAACCACATTTTCGCGGGAATTTCAGTTTGTTACGGATTCTGATGCTGAATACATAATGATCAAATAATTTAAAGTCAGAGTGTATTACAATGTTTCTTAGTCCACCAAAGCAAGGTGAACAACCTGGAAAGAAGAGAAAGACTGAGCTGCAGCCCCCCCCCGAAAAAAGAGAATCAAAGTGATAGGTATGTGCCCAATAATATTTTCTTCAAAGTAATTATTCAATATTTTTTCTTCAAAAGTAAATATTTTCTTCATAAGTAAATATGGGCATAACATGTTTTAATAGATAATTTTTTTTATGGTGGTCCAGAGACAGGAATATAATTTCACATTTGTTATGATATAAATGATTTTTTTTTATGGTGGTCCAGAGACAGGGATTATAATTTGACATTTTGTATGTGTTTGCAGATGTGCTCATCAAGCACCTGGAGAAAAGATTCCAAGATCTCCAGAAAGGGAGTGTCCCTTCAAAATGTTCCATCTTCAACCCCAGTCAGTGGCCCTCTGACAGACAGAGGGCCATTAATAATAATAATAATAATAATAATAATATATTTAATTTATATAGCGCTTCTCATCTGCCAAGACAAATCTCGAAGTGCTTCACAACAAGGGATACTGATACGCTTTGAGATAATAAAAGACAAATAATTGTAATAATAATAAGAAATCAAAAAATAAGATATAAAATAGAGTACAAAAATAAAAGTCGGAGATAGCGATAAAAATGGCAGTACTCCAGGTGTACCGTGCGCAAAGTTTATTCGAAGGCCTGCCGAAAGAAGAGGGTCTTAAGGCCGGTTTTGAAGACCTCGGTGGAAGGGGCAGATCTCAGCTGATCTGGGAGGGAGTTCCAGAGGCGCGGGGCGAATGAGCAGAAGGCTCGGTCTCCCATTGTTCGGAGACGTGTGCGGGGGATGTAGAGAAGAGGAGCGTGGCTGGAGCGGACAGAGCGGGTAGATGTCTGGGTATGAATGAGGTCACAGAGGTATTTTGGGCTTTGTCCATTCAGGGCTCTGTACGTGAGGAGCAGAACCTTGAACTGGATCCTGTAGTGGACTGGGAGCCAGTGTAGTTTTGCAAGTATGGGGGTTATGTGTGCTGACCTTTTTGTACCGGTGAGAACTCTGGCTGTGCTGTTCTGGACTAGTTGCAAGCGGTTGATGGATTTGGCTGGGAGACCGGAGAGGAGTGCATTGCAGTAATCTAGTCTCGAGAAGACGAGTGCATGAACCAGTTTTTTTATGTCATCAGTTGAGAGTGAGGGCTTCAGTCGGGAAATGTTTTTCAGGTGAAAGAAGGAGGTCTTGGTGATATGTTTGATGTGGGCTTGGAAAGACAGAGTGGGGTCAAACCTCACACCGAGGTTGGTGACAACGGAGGAGAGAGGAATGAGCTGACCATCAAGGGAGGGGCTGATGTTGGCGGCCTTGGCAAGCTGGTCGGTGGTGCCTATCAGGATTGCCTCCGTCTTGCTGCTGTTGAGCTGAAGGTAGTTGGTGGTCATCCAGGAGCGGATGTCTTCCAGGCAGGTGTTTAGTGTTTGGATAGTGGTGGTATTGGGTTGTGTTTTGATGTAGACCTGAGTGTCGTCGGCATAGCAGTGGAAGTTGATGTTATGTTGTCTGATGATATGACCCAGAGGTAATAGATAGATTAAAAACAGGATCGGCCCCAGCACTGATTGAGTCGTTGAATCAGCAAACACAAACAAGAAGAAGTGAAATTCAGAATACAATTGAAATTGTACAATATAATATTGTGGTGGTTCATCTTATAATTATAGAGAATGCACCAGACAGCATCTAAGACCCGCAGGTCCCCCAAACCTTTCGTGAGTCATTTCGTCCGCGCGCATTTTTCAGGGCCATCTCTATTGGACTCAGGGCCATCTGTAAATTAGCTTAGATGGCCCACAGGGCCATCTCCCAAAATCCTTAATGTCATGCCCTGCTTATACTTACAACTGAATAAAAGTTCAATACCAGTATCCAACCAATATCAGGTTACAAAAACATCACCAACTATGACAATTTTTCATCTATCGTTTTAACAACCTACTTTGGATGAAACTTCCCCAAAATACTTTTAGGGGGGGAGGGGGAGATGTCACCACCACAGCAAATACTGTTCTAAAATGTAACATTTTAAAATATCTCTGCGCGCGAGCAGACCGCTGCACGCGCTCTCTCTCCCCCTCTCTTAGGTAGTTCTTATTATACATCCATGATTTTAGGTTGCCATCAAGTTTGGCCAGACTATAATACATTTCTAATGTTAAATAAATGAAAAATATTCACAGTTAATACATTTACAGTTTATTATTTATCTAAATTCATAAACTCAAGTACTATACTTACAATTTTGAGATACTTGTACTTTACTTAAGTATGTAAATGTTTTGCTACTTTGTTCTTCTACTCCTCTACAATTCAGAGGTAAAAGGTGTACTTTTCCTCCACGATATGTATTTAATCCCTTTAGTTACTTTACAGATGTGGATGAATGATGTGAAATATAATCAAGTGTTAATTCAGACTTTAGTTCCACCTGGAGTAAATTCACCAGCTACCCTGCAGTCTACAAAGTACTTCAGACTAGCTGCACCTTCACCAGCTTTGAGAACACTTTCATGATCAATCATTATAAAACATATCATATATATTATTCTGAAATGGACCAATCTGCACAAGGACTACTTTTACTGTCGCTACTTTCACTATATTTTGATGAGAATACTTTTCTACTTTTACTTGAGGAACATTTTGAATGCAGTACTTTTACTGTAACAGAGTATTCCTACACTCTGGTACTTCTACTTTTACTCAAGCTGCTGAAGTTAGACCCGTGGCGGAGCAGCAGAGTTCACCTTCATCACCAATGTGTATTTTAACTAGTGATAATTAACTTGTATTTCTAAACAACACATCTTACATTCAAGTTGAAATACACAAGGGATACACTTTATGTTTTTAACTATAATTTTAACTGTTTTCAAGCACGTTTAACAGTTATTCTTAACATGAACATGAACAGATATTGCAGTCAGCATGTAGCAGCACTACAGCTAATGAAACAAATTAAATAACTAAAAGAGAGTGGTTTTAAGTAAAAGAAGAGCAATGCTCTTTTAATATCTATGCGATCAGCTTCTGTTCTATGGAACTAACACGTGGTGTTAGCCATTAGCTTCTGCTAGCGTTTAGCATCAACTCAGTTAGCGCTAGCTCGCGATTAGCATAAGCTAACGATCTTATGGTTGAACAATGATACAATGTGCACCATAGTACATCAAAAACATTAGACATCAGTTTCATAACCCCGATTGGTTTTTAAATGAAATGTATCTCATAATAAACAACAAAAACTGACTGTCATTGTCATATTAGCAGGCTAGCCCTTCAGTGCTAACAAGGAGCTAACAGCCTCAACTCACCGGAGTTTCTACACTTATAAGACGACACAGCCGGCCGTCTAGTTCGGGTTCACACAGGGGTTCTTGCAGGTCAGAGTTTGTCAACTGATATAGTTGAGAGTACAAATAACACTTAAAATACTATTAATATACTAGGAGCTGCTCAACTTGGTGTTCACAGGAGAGAGAGAGAGAGAGAGAGAGAGAGAGAGAGAGAGAGAGAGAGAGAGAGGCGGAGTGATTCGCGCCACTCATTAGCATGGGTGTACATTCTAGAGTGTTCCGTGCAGAAACAACATGTATTCATACATCTAAATGACATAAAGGGGTCGAGTAGCCCTATATTTCATATGGGTTACATAAGCTACTGCTTAATACATTCTTAAACATCCATTGTATTGGGGAAATGTTAGTATGGTAAATGATGAATTAATGGACAACAAATGGACAAGCGTTCACTACCGAGCCTGTTTATAACTGACAACGTTATATTCAATTTAACATTACCTGTCTCTGCTCGGTCCCGTGTGTGTGGCCTCACGCTCGTTGAACCCGTACAAAGAGGTTGAAACCTGGGTGAAGGAGAGTGTTAAACTTTAGCAGCGGGTCTCTTAATTCAGCGGCAGCGAGGAACACGGAGGGAGCACACACAATCCTCCGCGCCTCGTGGTTTACAGTGTATGAACCATAGACTGGAACGAACACGTTAGCTTGCTAACTGTTAGCAACAAGTTTCGGTTTGAGGAGTGACCGTGTTAAATAGTGACTTTCAGTCCAATGCGTTCGGTGTTGCTCGTAGTAAATCAAGTAAATGGTTGGGTATATTATGACACACATTTGAGTATAAATTGATTAAACTAACATTGAAGGCTTTTATTAGGAAACCTACCCGTTCTGTTAGTGTTTCAACGGCTGCCGTCACGAGCATCCACAACCACAATGCATTTGGCTGAACTTTTTGAATACATAATTAGCTTAGGGGCAATGACATTTTTCATCATGTTTTAATGAACATTTCAACGTACAACAAAAAGTGACAGCCCTACTTTGACACCAACAGTTTCCACAACTACATCTCTTACTACAAGTTAACATTACATTAACTGCAAATAATTAAGGCATTTTTGTGAATCTGCTGACTCAACCTCTGGCTAATGCTAGCTAACATCCATGTATCTGGCTAACATCAACACTCTCTTTCACATGTTTAATCTCAAAATATTTAAAAAAGAGAAGAAATATGAATATTGCACTTACAGTGAGACCAATGATGCTGATTACCACCGGAAAGTGTGGAAATTAAGTGTGAAGATCCACCTTATTGCAGGTATTAGCCGCATGTGCTGCATCCCACTTTCGACGGTTAGTCACATCAGACACACAATAAGCATTAGAAATGAGTACAGTTCAATGTATATGTTTAAGTGATGCTTACTTAATCCGCCAAATAGTTCAAGTTAATCAAAGATTATCAGTTTAGTTAACTCAAAAAGGAAGAACAGTCACAGGAACTGAATCTATTGAAGTTAGTAGAACTTTTTATTTTATTTAAGTTTACTCTAATTAATCTATTTAATTATTTTGAACATTCGGGTTTACAGTGCTGTAGTGCCACAACAGAACCTTAGTTGTATTGCTTTTTTCACGGTTTCTTTCCCCCACCGTATCCCACCTTTTTTTGATTGCCCAAGTGCTCTAATTTGGTCTGTGTTGAAGATTTTTTGAAACTTTTGATTAATCAAATTGTGTTTTTTTTAATGCCGAATTAATCCTCTTCTGGTTTACCAGAGCCCTCTCGGCTCTCTTTCTTAGTAATCTCTCCCTTCTCAGTTGCCTCATTCGATCCTCCACGTGAGCCCGGTCACAACTGGCCCTTGGCAGTCTGGTCCCTGGAGCACCTGACCCTGGCAAACTGGCCTCTTCATAGCTGACCCCTGACTGACTGGTTCCTGGCACACTGATCTCTGGTAAGGTGGCCTCTTGATTGTCGGCCCCTGACATACTGGCCCCTGGCAGTCTGCTGACATCTGTCTCACTCTCTCTGTCTGTGATGTCCCTTTCATTCCCTTGGAACTCCACCTCAATATCTCTCTGAATCTCTGTAACAATAACAAGGCAATTGCTGTTATATGTGTATGCTGCCTTTACATGTGCACCTATTGTCATTTAAGGGCACACTACACTCCTATAGTGTAGAGATGTTAAAATTCACCGATTCGTATCGGTGCACCGGCATAAACGTTCAAGATGCGAGTGCACCGGTTGAAAGAGTGCACATCGGCTACAGTTTGGGTTGAACTCGCGATGCATCGATTGCGTAGCGTCTTTGCATCGGTAAAAAAACGATTCATTCATATAAAATCCCCTCATCTTGTCAACGCTCAGCAGAGACGATCTTTGATATTTGCTTCGCCACTACGGAGGCCGAGAGTCTCAGTTATCAACCCACATGGAAGTTGAGGAGAAAGAGAAACACAGCGCACCGAAAAATACCTACAAATCAAACGTTTGGCAACACTTCGGATTGTTCAAGAAAGACGGTGTAATAATCCTTTATGCTATATAGTTGACCGCAGGTCATGGAGAGTAATAAGGTATCCGTAGACCTTTGTATGAGGTATCTTTATTACTCAACAGGTCTACAGCCATGATACATAGATCCGTCCTTGATGCAGGCTTGCATACACACAGTATCACTCCGCAGCCGCACCCCATCAGTAACGTCCTGATGGTATATGTGCGCGGCACTATATACTACAGACGGTCAACTTGAACAATCGCTCGCAAATTGTTAACGATGCCGAGCCACTTTAAAGTACACAAGTAGTACGAGGAACTTAGCGACGCTCATAAAGAGGCAACATGGGGTCTGCGGCTGAAAAGAGAAACCTGAAAGTTAGACTATGAGTTAAATCACTCAGTGAGGTGTTCCTGTCAGAGAGTGGTGTTTAGTTTACAGCAGCATGTGAAGGCCAATAATCATTTAAATGTCTTCCTTACTATAAGCAGTTATGAAATACCTGTTTGTGAAAGGTTATTTATATTCTTTATTGTTATAGAACCCACTGGTGAGTTAGCCTATGAGTGTTAAGCACATCAGGCTGGCAGCTGTATGGGCATGGCACCATGGTAGCTGTTATTTGTTAATCATGAGCAATGCATCCTTACATTGTTTAACTGTGAGGTGTTATACAATTGTACTGTACTCTGGAGAGCTTTTAAAGGTAAAAAATAAACGACATGATGGGATGTGCAGTACCAAATATGTAAAGCACTTTTTTGTTAATGTATGATTTGCTGCATATAAGGAATGAAACAAAAAACCTCTGTCGTACCATATTGAAGTATCATTATTTTTGCATAGTGTTGAATCGCATCGTATCGCATAATGTTGAATCAAATCGTATCGAACTGTATCGCAACAGGGGTGAATCGTATCGTATCGCATCGCCTGGTGTTTCAAATGTATCGTTAATGTATCGTATCGTGGCAACGTATCGAGATGCGCATCGCATCGGCCTCAGTGATGGAGATGCACATCCCTACTATAGTGACATTCCTCTAAGTTTGTCTATTGGCAATGTTAAAGTATGAAGAAATCTGTAGATTATGTACATGTGGTATATGAGTCTTCAGAGAATCCCTGAACCCTGGTATTTTTGAAGCTGTATAATCTGAAAGTTGCATTAGGAGTGTAGTCAATCCTTGAACTAGAAAATGCATTTCTTGCAGAAAATGCGTGCGAATGCTGTAAACTGTGAACATGTATGGCTGAATTTAGCTGAAAATGCAGAAAAAGCTGAATGTGTTATTAGCTGAACGGTAGCTGCTTTTAGCAAATAAAAATGCAGAAAAAATATTTATACTTAATATTTCAAAGAAAAGGTTTAAAAAAAGGTATAAACAACAACATGTATAGCCTTGATGTCCTGAAATAGCTGAATAATGTAATAGTTGAATGTTTTCTGCGGCTGAAGGAGTTAAATATCAGATATAAGTAGTAGTGAATGAATTTGTATTAAGATGAGAAAAGAATGTAAAAAGGCTTGGGAAAGCAGAAGAATATTTGAACTGCAAACTTTTGAACTAACTTGATGGTGAATGATCTGTCGCCATGGCAACAGCATTTGATGACATCCCATAATACTCTTAGATGTGTTGATGGCTGCATTGTTACCAAACCTGTGAAGTTTTGGGCCATTTCGAGTATTTTCACTGAAGTTATGAGAAAACTGTGTTTCATGGTGAGCATTGTGTTGCCATGGCAATGGCATTTGAAGAAATCTCAAAACTGTCCTGGAGATGTCTTCACGGCTGGACTGTTAGCACACATGTGAAGTTTGAGCACTCTTTGAACATTTGCATAGGAGTTATAGTGACATCATATTTTATGGCGAGGGATGCGTTTCCATGGAAACGGCATATGGTGAGATCTCAGATTTGTCGTAGAGCTGTTGAGGCATGGACCGGTGATATACAAGTGAAGATTGGGGGACGATTGGACAGTTTCGATTGGATTTACAGCCTCATCGTGTTTCATGGCGAGTGGTCTGTCGCCATGGCAACGACATTTGATGACACCCCATACTACGCTTAGATGCATTTATGGCTGCATCGTTATCAAACCTGTGAAGTTCTGGGCTGTTTGGAGTATTTTCACTGAAGCTATGAGAAAACCGTGTTTCAAGGCGAGCATTGTGTTGCCATGGCAACGGCATTTGAAGAAATCTCAAAACTGTCCCGAAGATGTTTTCACAGCTGGACTGTTGAAGTCTGCTGCATGTCAGTTGGAGTGATGACATCATCGTGTTCCATTACACAGGTGTTTATAGTTGAGCTAACGAACTCTGTAGAGATCACAGGTTTCCATTGTTCTGAATGAGAGATAAACCTCTTACATGTGAACGTTTTGTGGAAGAACCGTAACAGATATCTGTGAAATTTCAAAACGTGAAGCATGTCAACGAAGTTGAGTATCTGAAGTGTAATTTTTGTGTAGTTTCGGGTTAATAATGTGGCCTTTTTGGCAGTTTCACTAAAGGTGTGCGGCTGCTACCGTGAGGAAATATCTGCCTGAAATTACAATGGGCTTCAATGGAGGAATGTTGAACGTTTTTGTCACTTCATGCCCTCAAGAGGCATTTTGTCTAATATTTTTTTTTATTTTTTTTTTATTTTCCAACCTAGGAGAGCTTTTCCTACGTTTTCCATGAAAAAATATGTCTGAGGAGTGTAGGGTTTGGGAAGTATGGCAAGTTTAAAACATTTTTGGGGGAGAATTTTGAGCTGTCCTACACTCTGTTTTGAGATCAAAGCACTCTAGAGTTAACGAGCTGCTCCATCCACTGTAAAAATCTGAAAAATGCCTCTCAACCAAGCTCCAAACTAAATTCAATATCTCAGAATGTTTAAAAGATATCAAAAGTAAAAGTCAAGTTTGAATAGCTGAAGGTCTTGTGGTCATTTGAAAGTTGGAATGAAGGGTCTGGCTGAAATTATGTGGAAGGAGATGCATTTGGCGCAAAGTGTAGGAAAACAGGATTTGAAGGCATCTCCCATTGACGTCAATGTTAAAAAAATAGTTTAAAAAGCTGAATATTTCAAAAAGTATGAAATATTTTTGAAAAAGTTGAAGGTTTCTTATCAATTGCTGAAAAGACTGAATAGTTTAATATTTGAATGGTTTCTGTAGCTGAAAGTAAGCTGAAGTTATGGAGAGCTAAAGTATTGGCTGATTTGAAGGCTCTTCCCATTGACTTCAATGTAAAAAAAAGAGTTTAAAAAGCTGAATATTTCAAAAGGTATGAAATATTTTGAAAAGGTTGAAGGTTTTCCATCGATTCCTGAACAGGCTGAATAGTTTAATATTTGAATGGTTTCTGTAGTTGAAAATAAGCTGAAGTTATGGAGAGCCAAAGTATTGGCTGAAATAAGTTTAAGGGGAAGAATAAAGATTTGAAGGACTATAGTGGAATGCTGTAAACAGCATTCACACTAATTATATAACATTGGAAACATTGTTAGCTTCATATATCATACCAATGTTTGATGTGCAGTAATAGGTGTGGTCATTATTCCTGACAGCTGGAGGCATACTCCTTGATGTGAATTTCCTCCTTTTCGGTTTAGGCCGATGTATAAATACTGTTGGAACAGCATCTGGCCTCAACCTCAAATTTCCTCCTGATTTGTTGCCAATATATTGGTCGTCTTCAAAGTGTACCTGTGGGTAGGTAGGTTTGATCAGTTTCCACTGCACACTTCAAATGTCATTGAAGAGTCATAATTCTCTACACTTGGAAATATGATGCCCTTTAAAATGTTAATAAAATGTTGGCAAAGTGGCCTCGTCATTTTTATTTTTTATTGTTGACAAACCTGTTTTTGTTGCTCTGTTGAACCATGGTTCAACAGGAGCTTCTGTAAATAGTTTTGTAAATAGTTTGCATATTTATCATAGTAATCATTTTCAGTCTCCCACTCTCTCAATTTAATTTATCATTTCTTTGCCCCACCCAGGCCTGGACTGGCCATCGGGAGCACCGGGAGGTTTCCCGATGGCCTGGCCTGCTAAGTGGCCTGCTGGCCTGAGGATTTTTTTTTTTTTATGTATTGTGAATGCAACGCTGCGCAAATGTGGGTCTGACTCTGCCTCACAGAGGGTGACTGGCTGTCTACATGATGTGGCCTGCCCACACGGCCACTTTCATACAGATCACACACTAATGCGCTTGATTGGTCTCTGTGTGTCATTCAAGCTCGGGAGGGGGTGTGTGTGGCGCGAGCGAGAGAAAGCGCGCGCACCGGTTACGTGTATTGTTGTTGTTAGCATCTGGTGCTAGCTAGCTGTGCTAACGGATATATAATGAGCTGTCAACAAGGTGGAGGAGAGTCCTCTGCTGTCAGACTGAGAGACTGATAACTACAGCTCAGGTGAGGTAAAGGACTCTGAGTGTTTAGATAGTTAACTTAGTCTAAGTTCTCTGTGGGTCTCAAACGGTTTGGTCACCATTTATGTAAACACATATTTCCATTTGAGGGGGGAGTGATTAGTAAAATATGCATGAATAATAACAAAAAAATGTTAACTAGGTGAAAAAAGTGTTGTGGATATTTTAGACTCGTCAATACTGCAAAGATGTACAATGAGAGTAATCAATAATAAACTGGTGAAATCAAACAGCGTTGTCTTGTTGGTTATTTATTTGAAGCTTCAAAGGCACAGGTCTCACAGAGTATAGGATAGTCTGCAGGAGTGTGCACAGGGTATAATGTGTGTGTGTGTGTGTGTGTGTTTTATAGAGGACTGTTGCTGTGCAGAAAGGAAAAGAGATAAGACATTCTCCTGACTGTTATCTTACAATGCTCTCATAGGCAGAGCCGCATTTTCCAGGTACGACCTTGGCAGGAAGCTACCGTGTGGTACAACAGGTCGAGTTGACCAAACAGCTTCTAAGCATAATATCATCATTTGGTTTTACCATATACAATAATATAAGAAATTGCCACTACAAAAGGTAAGATAAACTTTAAAAACTTGTTGAGAGCTAAAACTAGTCTTTGCTGCTGCCTCAAAGAGGAGCAGGGGGAGAGGAGGGAGACAGGAGAGGCTGGTTCAGGAGCCCAGACACACTCACAACTATGAATGAACAAAAAACAAATAAATAAACAAGTTTCAATGTTTTTTCATATTGGATATGGTATGTTATTGGTTATAGCCATGTTTTTATGATTATTTAAATGTGTACAGTTCTGTTTCATATGGGTGTGGTCTCTTTATTTCCCCCTCAAAATGCACCAGATTGATGCATTTAAGTCCAACATTTAAAAAACTAATCTTACCGGGGGAGCATGCCCCCCGACCCCCCCTAGAAGATTTGAGGTCCACCCCCACTTAAATTTTGTTCACATGGATAGGTTCCTAAATAGCTTGGAACATTTTTTTTTAAATAAACCCATGTCCATATGTTTATTCTGGGGTAGTAGATTTAAAGTTTAGGGCTATCACTATGGGCAGCAACGCTGTAAATATTGACAAATAAATCCAGGAAAATGGCACAAAAGAAAACTGGTAGTGGCCTGGCTGGGTGTATAATTCCCGGCCTGACTTATTGTCCCAGTCCGGCCCTGGCCCCACCATATATTTTGTTGTCCAAGGGCACTAATTTGGTCTGTGTTGAAGATTGTTTTACACTTTCGATTAATAAAAATTGTGTTTTTTGGCTGAATTAATCTTTTTCTGTTGAACCCTAACCCTCTTTGTTCTCCTTCTCATTCATTTTACTTTGTTTTGTTCTAACACACATCACTTTTTCCATACACTGTTCTTAATACTTGTTCACACATTTGTTCGTCCCTTTTACTTTGTTCTTCCTGAAACACATATATAAATAGTTCATCCACTGTTGTGGTAAAATGATATTCATAGTCTTAACATGATCATGCTACCCATGCTAACATGAACACAAGCGTTTCCCTCCAAACATGTAAAACGTATCGTAAGTAAGTAATATGCTACCAAGCTTTCCGTTGTCACCCTGCCTCTCCAAATGCAAAACTGTCAATAAAAAGTATGCAATAATGCAATTACAGCTGAAAAAGTACTTGGGTGTGTGTGTTTTTTTAATATATATATTTACCATTCAATAACGCAATCGCTGCTGTCTGTCTGTCCCATAGAAGAACATGACAGCGCAGCGCAACTATACTACGGACGTGACTGCCCTGACGGTGACAGCAACATAGCCTGCTTGTGCTACCACACTTTCTCCTCAAAATATCGTTAAATAACGAAACTTGTAAATAGTGCCAATCCATACAAAGTGTAACCACATCATGTAAATATGAAAGCAATCTTTAAAAAATAACAGCGTTGGTTTAATCTATGACTATTTTGACCATGTTTGTGCTGTTTTTGCCATAGAGAAGCATTGCCACGGAAGTGCGTTTTGAACTATCCCGGCATACATAAACCACGTGACCGGCTGGCGGCGACATCAAAGAGTGTCGGGCTGCAGTCGGATAGTTTAAAAATCAGCTCCTAAATTCTAACCCTATCGTCTATTCCTTGACCTCTGAGTGAAACGTCACGAGGTTAAGGGATAGTGGATAGTAGAATTCAAAAGGACTTAGGAGAAGAGAGTGCAGTGCTTTAGAGAATCGGAATGCACTTTCACTATCCGAGGTGTTTATGATGCGGACGTCATTGTGTGCGTCTGCTGCTGTGGGGAAACTATGGAAACTTCAGTTTTCTATACAGCGGACGACAACATGGATGTTTAATAAGAACGAGGGACTACTGTAAACTCATCTAGAGACTCTGCACCGTGCTCTGATGCTGTTGCTTTGCTTTATGAACATGGACAACAGAGAAACATATTCTTCATGACCAAAGTTGAAATTGAAATAAAAAAGGAAAGTGAAACTTATGCTCCTCACCCTCTCCCTCCGGTCCACATTAATACTAATGATCCCAAAGATTGTATGAACTATGAAAAGATCTTAAAATCAAAACAAATGTATTTATTATAAACGTTAGTCCTTAACATCTATCACTGTGTATATCACCATTCAAACATCTTTTAAAAGTTGAACAAACCCCACACAGCTTAGTAAAGACTGTGAAATGTTGACTTTATTTGATAATTTCAGTAAAAACTAACGTTCATATTTCTCTTTTTGATTATAATACTGATGATCTTTCAAAACAAAGCACTTTGGCAACTTACCACCTACGTTTTAAAATGCTTAATAAGCACCGTAACTTTCATGATATCATTTCTCGGTCATAATCGGTTGTTTCCGTGAATGGCCGACTGTTGAGTGACGGCAAATGCTGCGGCTGCAAGGCATTGTGGGGCAGCATTTTCACTTCTCCTGTCAGTTAGGGAGGTCCAGTGGTTCCTAAGCTAAAGGAGGTTATAAAGGAAGTTTGAAACCTCCTTTCCTATCATTCTCATCATTCTAGAGAATTCGAACAGCACTTATCATGGCTGCCACTGAGGGACTTCCGGGTCATTTCACTCCTTTAGGAAGGTTCCTAAGCTAAATGGACTATTCGACTTCAGCCCCGGTGTTCCAGATTAACTGGTTCCCCGATCAACTGGTTGACAGATGTGGAGGCGTGGCCTTCGACTGAAATACACATTTCGATCGCTTCTTCTGTCGTTTACATAAATCTTTTGGTATATTTGGCTGGATAGGAACACTTTGATGCACATTCAGTACCAGTGTGTGAGGTTGTGGTTACGATGGCCATATCCGGACGCGAACAGCGAGGACTACAAAAAGAAAAACGAGTTGACTGGGGATGTCTGTTCAAAACATTGCGAGCTCCAATAAATCATTTAAACCAGCTATTGTTGCCAGACTTATTACTGAATATCGTTCTTAATGTGATACCAAGTCCATCTGAGACCTGTGTACACCTTCAGACAGCCTCCAAGTGAAGCACACGTTGTTTACTCACAGTTTGAAAGCAGCGTGGAGAAGTCTTCAGCTGTGTTAAACTGTGATCCGCTCGAATAAATCCTTAAAACCAACTATTGTTGCCCGACTTATCACTGAATATCGTTCCTAATGTGATACCAAGTCCATCTGAGACATGTGTACACCTTCAGACAGCCTCTCAGTGAAGCATACGTTGTTTACTCAGAGTTTGAAAGCAGCGTGGAGAAGTTTTCAGCTGTGTTAAACTGTGATCCTCTCAGGTAAACTGTGATTCGCTCAGGGTCAACTGGGATCCACCCAGGGGAAAATGGGATCCGCCCAGGTTAAACTGTGTTACGACTTCTGTGGCTATCTACCAGCGATCATGTTTAATATGAAAGACACACACATATACATCCCATATAAAAACGCCATTCTGCAGCACTCATCCAGATAAGATGTGACTGTTAACTCGTTTTGCAAAGATAGCAGCAGAAATGTCATTGCTGCATGTGCAGGGATATTAGACTTTAAAATGCTGATGGGTCATTCATGTTGGTCTCGGCAAACAATATTAGGAATCCTCTATTCAAACATAATAATTCAGTGTGCATCGACATGAAAATAACAAAAGTTCATGCTGGACTCAAACCCGAGTCCCAACAGCAAAAGTCACTCCAGCCCTGCGCGTTATGAGTCCACCACACTATAATATTTTAGATTAACCTTGTTAAAAAGTTCCAGAAAAATGCAACCCGACCATCATTTATAATGTGAGCGAATGTATGTACACTTTAAGCCATATGATATACATATTATAATATACTGACTGAGGTTTGTATCAAGCCTCATTAAGACCCACGAGATCAGATATCCTAGTTTATCAGCCTGCGAGCCCACATTATGTTGTGATAACTGTTAGTTTTACCGTGGTATCGTGTTGATCCGTGGCGCACTCATAACGCGCAGGGCTGGAGTGACTTTTGCTGTTGGGACTCGGGTTTGAGTCCAGCATGAACTTTTGATATTTTCATGTCGATGCACACTGAATTATTATGTTTGAATAGAGGATTCCTAATATTGTTTGCCGAGACCAACATGAATGACCCATCAGCATTTTAAAGTCTAATATCCCTGCACATGCAGCAATGACATTTCTGCTGCTATCTTTGCAAAACGAGTTAACAGTCACATCTTATCTGGATGAGTGCTGCAGAATGGCGTTTTTATATGGGATGTATATGTGTGTGTCTTTCATATTAAACATGATCGCTGGTAGATAGCCACAGAAGATGTAACACAGTTTAATCTGGGCGGATCCCATTTTCCCTGGGTGGATCCCAGTTGACCCTGAGCGAATCACAGTTTACCTGAGAGGATCACAGTTTAACACAGCTGAAAACTTCTCCACGCTGCTTTCAAACTCTGAGTAAACAACGTGTGCTTCACTTGGAGGCTGTCTGAAGGTGTACACATGTCTCAGATGGACTTGGTATCACATTAAGAACGATATTCAGTAATAAGTCTGGCAACAATAGCTGGTTTAAATGATTTATTGGAGCTCGCAATGTTTTGAACAGACATCCCCAGTCAACTCGTTTTTCTTTTTGTAGTCCTCGCTGTTCGCGTCCGGATATGGCCATCGTAACCACAACCTCACACACTGGTACTGAATGTGCATCAAAGTGTTCCTATCCAGCCAAATATACCAAAAGATTTATGTAAACGACAGAAGAAGCGATCGAAATGTGTATTTCAGTCGAAGGCCACGCCTCCACATCTGTCAACCAGTTGATCGGGGAACCAGTTAATCCGGAACACCGGTCCTACCTATACAGTCTATGGTCCTACCATGGCTTTTTCCGGAACGTTTTCCCACTCATTCATGTTTCTGTACGGACACTTTTCTAGAAGGACAAAAATAGACGGAAGAGGATCTTAAGTTTCATTATGCAGTGTCGAAAATGTCTGGACTGTCAGAAACAGAACGAGCTGGATGTACAAAGTTATTGCAGTCTCTGTCAAAAGACGATGTATTCTCACTCAGTGACACAGTGACGAACAAGCTGATAGTTGTGGAGAATGTGACAGGTAACGTTGTACCAGATAACAAGTAGCAAGATAGCTAGCATACTAGTATCAACTAAAGCGTACTTAACTTAACTACAATCAATTGCCTTATATTTAAACAGACTGAACAAGTCTGTTTAAATATATTTTATATTATTTAAATTATATTTTCGTGCCACAGACTTGGTGGCGCTATTTTGTCAGCTATAAATGTCTCAGATATGAACTAACATGAGTCGTGACATTAGTTCAGAACATTTAAATGTGCATGAACTGACGCCAGGGACTGCTCGTGCGTTTGTTCTTATACCGAAAGAACATATTATGTTCAAATAATAACATCATCCATGTGCCTTTTCTTCATATGTTTGTATAGAGGCCATTGGAGCAATTATCACCTTTACTAAAAATGCTGAAGAGTTCCTGAAAAGGAAGAAGGTTCATCGCGACCTCATATTTAAATACCTTGCCAATGAAGGTGTGGTGATGCCCCCAAACAGCGAGAAAAACAAGCTGGTGAAAAGGACCCTGGAGCTCTGGTCTTCTGGGAAGGTAGGGACAGTGTCAGTTTACCCTCACTGATATGTTTACATGGTTGATAACATAATAATAAGGCGATTAACAGCACAGATTATTGAAAGATGTACTAATATGTTTTTTTAAGTATGCCATAATGAGTCCCTTCTCTTTTCTTTAAGGCTGGGGTTGACCAAAGCCTTCCAGGAGAAACAGATGACACCAAACAGGGACTGACATCAGACACAGATATCGTGAAGGCTGAGGTGGGCTTTGACCTGCTGGTGCTCGGCCAGCAGTTCTGCCAGTGGTTCTTCCCACTCTTAAACAGTCAGAACCCCTCTCTGGGCCAGCTGCCTCAGGACTGGGGACCAAAACACTTCTGGCCTGATGCGAAGCTATGCCTTCTCTCCAGGTAAGAATGCCATTAACAGTAAGTACATTGAAATTAAGCTACTCTTAGAGATTCACCAAGCAAAATGTCAGGGTTGTCAGATAGTCTGACATTATGGTGACCGGCTATTCAATCTCATATATATATATATATATATATATATATGTATATATGTGTGTGTATATATGTATATATGTGTGTGTATATATGTATATATATATATGTGTATATGTGTGTATCAGGGTTTCCGCTAGGATTTTTTCTCGCCGGTCAAATGTCCGGGCAGAATTTATTTTACCGGACTAATTTGAAACTTACCAGTCATATTTCAATAATAATAATAGTTGTGTAGCAGAGTTTCCGTTAGCAGGTAATTACCGGACTATGAGCAGATATGCTTCAGTTTAAAACTCAGTTCACGGGCTCATTTTTATATTGCTTCAGTTTATAATCGTAACAGATCGAAAAATTCAGATTCATTTTTCAATAAATGATTCCACAAACAACAAACAACATAATTATTACATTCAAACAAACTACTTGTAGTAGATAACGTACATTATTCAGAAGTTTACATCAACTTTGAATAATAACACGGGAGAAACGGATCCTCTCCCTCCCTCTCTCTCTCCTGACAGCACGTCAGTTTCTCATGCAGCTCGCTAAACAGAGGGCGGGGCTTCAGGTGATCCTGCAGAGCTGCGTGTCTCGGTCAGACTCAGCAGCTGATCTGATCTCTCTCTCGTCCGGTTACACTTCACTCGCGTTTATGTCCATATCGATCAGATCCAGCTCTCCTGATCGGCCTTTATAGAGAGCACCGATCAAACTATTAAGAGTGAATATCGGCCGATAATGACCGGTGGCCGATCGATCGGAGCCTCCCTAATTATTACCAGACATTTTGACCGTCAGGTTTTGAATTTACCGGTTTTTTATAAATTTTACCAGCTAAAAACCGGTAATTACCGGCTAACGGAAACCCTGGTGTGTATATATATGTATATAATATGTATGTATATGTATGTATGTATGTGTATTTACTAACAGTAACATAGCACACACACACACACACACACACACACACACACACACACACACACACACACACACACACACACACACACACACACACACACACACACACACACACACACATAGAATCCTTCCTCTGTCAGGTAATGTGGGGCAGACAGGAGCACGTCTCAAGTTATTATATTATGCATACCTTTACATTCTTGTAAATAGATAGGATTCATAGAGGTTTATTTCAAAGAAGGGAACATACAATTGAATTTTCCATTCAAGAAAAAGTTACAAAATGTTTGTATGCTGTCAATTATGTTTTTTAGAAAGACAATTGGAATGGTAGGTCTTAAAAAGACTTTAAAACATAATCAGAATTTGGAAAGTGTATTGCAATATATCTTTTTCTTATAATGATATGTGGTTTGTTGGACTATCAATGTTCAAATCAGTTATTTATTTTGGGTAGGACCAACTGAACCAATTGTCTTCAACTTTTCTGCATACAAATCAGAATGATTTGTGAGATATGATAAGCACCTTTCACATGTAAAGGCTTGAACTAAAGCAGTCACAATATATTTTGGGAAAATAACCCAAAAGCTAAACAGTGATGACAGAGCTGTGTCTCTGTTCTCAGAGCTGGCAGCGAGCAGATGGAGGATTTCCTGGGGGCTGAGCTGGTCAGCCTGCGTCTCCTGGCTCTGACCCGGGACGAGCAGCTCCTCCTCAGCCCCAACCTGGAGCCCCAGGGCCTCAGGACCCTGGCCTCTCCCCACGGCCTGGTGCTGGTGGCAGTAGCCGGGACCATCCACAGAGACGGAGCTTGTCTGGGCGTGTTTGAGCAAATATTTGGCCTCATCCGCTCCCCGCTGGAGAACAACAGCTGGAAGATCAAGTTCGTCAACCTGAAGATCAGAGGGCAGGACTCTCTGGGGGGCGCAGAGACGGCAGCGCCCGCCTTGACTTGCAACTCCACTGAATTGCAACTTCTCTACAGTTGATGAGACACTTTATATGTTGATGCTTAGCATGTCAGGATGTAGGGTTAGGTTCTCACTGTTTCATCTAAATCTACTCGGCATATTGTTGATGTAACATGAACACAGGAAAAAAACTCGAGAAAACAAATATTGTTTTCGGCTTTCCAGAAATATATAAGTTTGCTGCTTGTTGTGGAAACATTTTATTTAACTTTATACTGTACTTTTATAAAACGTTTTTCTCTTTCATATTTTGCCTTACTTAAAATACAATGTAAATACAGACATGGATGGGCTTTTGTATATATGTATCAAAATAAATAAATGTAGGTATATCTCAATGTCTAGTATCCGGGCGGTTATTTCTCTTTCTTCAGGTTTTACTTGTTGATATGAGTGATTCTCACTTTTTGTACACACAGTATACAAACAGTTTCATGATGTTTGCTGATGATGACACTATTGCTGAATCATGGCATTGTGGCAGTGAAGTATCCTGTGATTATCAGCAGTAGCATATCAGTCTTACTCCATTTTACATTTTGATAGCATAGTGCACAGCTGTTGGGAGAATAGCAGCCTAGTTGTTATGTTTTTGTTCTCGATCTATTCATCCCAGGGCACAGTGTAATTTGGCACAACATTTGACTGATGAATGTAAGTCCCATTCAGCCTCAACCTAAACACAACGAGGATTACTTTGAGTTACTTCCCTTGTTCACACGGAGGCCAGATGCTGTGCAGTCCCGCAGCTCAGACTGATGCTGTATTGAAGGTATAATCATATCATTTCCCCAAGTATTATCCACATGAGCAGATCCGTGTTGCTTTTCTCAAGTCGAAACTCCTCTCACAGATGTGATCATTATAGTATTTCACTGCGAAGAAAGATGTTTTCTGATTATCATAGTTGGAATGTATGAGTAGATGCATTTTTGTCACATTTGTGTTTCATATTTGGGACTTCCATCCCTCATAGACCAGCAGAGGACAAGCATCTGTACATTGTGCAGTGACAAAGTACACATATATATATATATATATACTACATTTTGTAGGGAAATATTATTTTATTTTACTTTAATACCAATACATTTATTTAACACTAGCTACTTTGTACTTACTATTAAAACACATGATATGCTAATAAGATATGATGTAGTACTTTACTGCCGATATACCCAGTATTTATAAAATAAATAAATAAAAATTGGCTCAACACTGACAACATAAATCAATATTTTTTTAACCGGTATTTGAACATCATCATTTACTTTTGGTACTTGGAGTTCATTTCTGCTGATTATCCTTCTGTATGTCTACTAAGAGCATTTTCTATTCAGGACTTTAACTTGTGATTGAGTATTTTGAGACCATTATATGTTTGCTTTTACTTAAAGGTGGGTTAGGTAATTTTGGAGAAACCAGCTTGAGTGCGCTAGAATTTGAAAATACGCAGCCGGAAGAAATCTGCCACTTCCTTACAGAGCCCCTCCTCCAACACACACGAACGCGCACATGACCAATGAGGGCACGAGATTTGTGCACAGATGGAAGGCTGACAGGCAGGTCGGCCATCGTCGTGGTCGTGCTTTTTACAGCGCCACGGCTTCCACAGATGACATTTTTTAATGGATTTTTTGTCAAAGCACTTAAGATATTCATTGCTATATCGGGATGTTAAGAGCATTCCATGGAATATAACAAAAAGTGTATCTCGAGCCGGTTTCTCAAACTTACCTACCCCACCTTTAAAGGTGACCTATCATGCAAAATGTACTTTTGTACGTCTTTTATACATGAATATGTGTCCCCGGTGTTCCAGGGAACTCACCAAGTGTCAGAAAACACAACCCTCTCTATTTTCCTCCATACCCAAATCTCTTAAAAAGGGGCTGCAACGGATCTGATACAGACTGATCCAGATTTGAACACTTCTCTGACGTCACAGAAGTGGCGCGGCTATTGGGCCAACTCCACCAATCAGGAGGAGACAGCCACGGACATTGCCGTTCGAAAGCGCTGGAGACGCTGTAGTACATATACCAGGCCTGTAGATGGTGCTGTTCTCACAGAATCAGCCCATGCAAAGACAGTGTTAAATTGAGCGAAATGAGGAATGGCTAAAATGCATGATCTGTTTGGTATTTTATTCGAAAAATAAAAATTATAAATATGCCTTATATAGGTATGGTCCTACACTATATTATTCAAATATAGCATGATAGGTCCACTTTAAGTAAAGGACTTCTTCCAAAACATACATTGTGTCCAAACCAAAGCATGTCACCAACCCCCAATGATAACGGGCACGTTTTTGTGAATGTTGTAGTGCCGAGAGATAGAGAGTCAGAGGCGGTACTTTATTAGAGAGTAGAAAAGGACATGTTGTCCGGTTGCAGTCCGGGAAGAAGAGAGTGAAGTCAGGAGGGCACACAACATAAATAGTAAACACATAACATGTCCGTGTGGGAACAATACACCCAACTGTAGTTCCATGTATGAATTATGTCCCAGTGTATTAATAGGTGGTCACCACAATGTATTCAATATCCATAAATGTGACCCCCTCCATGCTGTCGGGTTTGATTGCAGGATCTGTTATATTTTATTAGCATCTTATTTGTTTGCAAAATGCATATGACACGCAAACCGTTTGTTACACTCTTTGTTACAATTTGGAAACAGCGAAACTTCTGCCTTGAAAAAGTGAAAAAGAAATCAAGTCCGTCCTCATTGCATCCCTGATAGCAGCAGGTTCAGCCTCATTGGCACTCAGTACCAATACCAAACATACCAGGGTGACAGTCAGGAGGGAGGAGGGGATCTGGCCTCCTCATCATTAATACAGGTCATGAGTTGCCGAGCAACAGCTGAACAACACCCATACAGTCTATGGTAACACCCGATGGGAACCTGAAAAGACTCCATCAGCTTTAAAAAGACAATATATCCCTTTCAGCTTATCCTTTCTGATTGACTGGTACTTTTATTTACCTGTACAAAACACAATTTTCTTTGATATGCTTATATGTCCTATTAATTGGACAAAAATAATACATTTCATAAGCTCCTAATAAAGACCTTATTGGTGAAGTGGATCTGGTTTTCCATTGATTACTCTGCCATCCCCGGCAGGGCACATGGGGTCTGGTGGGTACAGAATATGCCATTCTGACTCTGTGGCTTTGGTGGGAAATGTTACATGTGGGAAATTATTCTTGGCAGCTGTTCTCAAAGGCTCCTGGAATACTTAATATCTGTGACTATATGGGTCGGAGCCGCATGGCTCTTTGTGCTTTACTGGGCCATAGTTGTGGTGAGGGGAAACCACTGCAGCCATTGATCTCAGCCTGTTCACCTCTCAGAAAGAATAATAACAAGCTGCTCGCCTTCTGTCTTTATGGCACATGGCTTCTCTGAGTTTTAATAAGCGGTTTGGCCACGGGCGCAGCTCTGACGCATGGGTTCAAAAATACCGTTACAGTGGCGTCTGGTGATGGGTTTGACTCCGAAAGCTTTTTTTTTCTCTTACATTTTCTTTCCCCTCCTCTAATAGGGAAGTGTGTTTCTCATAAAGAAACATGCGAAAACTTCGATGCATGGCTATTTCAAATAGCTTATGGGTGTTGAACCATGGAGACTGCTGCTTTAATTGTCAATCCATTTTTCCCCACCTTTTACTTTGATTGTGACTGATTGGATGTTGGGTTTGCTCATAGAAACTGCTTCATTAGGTTTCAAAAATTACTTTATTAAACGCTTCACGCCACAGCCATTTTTCACTGTGTGACAATCTGATGCTTTTACACATCCATTAATGCCAAAGTGCATTTTTTTTAAATGTCTACAGCAGTAATTCTCAAAGTGGAGCATAGGGACACCCAGGATTTTCTCAGCGAGTTGAAGTAGTCCTTGAAGTGGTATTATGCAAAATGAGTCTCATCTTTATAGTATTTATTAATAGAAATGATCTGAGTGGCTAGAATAACACATGCATGTCCCATTCTCTCTATAAATCTCCAGCTTGTCAAATAGACATTTACTCAATCATTTCATAAATGTGCCCGTACTGTTTGGGTCTTTTTGAAGTAACTTGTGTCATTATGTGATTTTGGATTTATACAAGAAGTACCATGTTAATATTTCATTTATTTTGCTCAGTGATCCGTCAATTTGATTTGACCTCATGGCAACATGAGGCCAGAAGAGGGCAGACAAGCTGCACCAGAGAGAAGACAGACTTTGATACCGGGCCAATAGAAGAGTGGGGTGAAAAAAATCCTTTTAACACTATTACTTGAGGAAACTCATCAATTCCTCAGAGCAATCTGATGTTACCAGGCAATATCTATCCAGCCAATGCCATGAGGAAAACCGTACATTTTTACATTTTTGAATTGTCCTCCATTAAAATAATGGGGTTCTAAAAGAGAGACCCGTTAAGCTGTTGTCTTTCATAGGCATCAGAGCACGTATTTCACAAGTTATTGAAGTGTCAGTAATTTATCTGTACCCGTGAAAGTGTCAGAGACCATTTTTACACAATACTCTCAGCGGTCTGCATTCTCTGGACAATAAAGAAAATGATTTATGATTGGGAAGGGGACGCAATCAATAGGCCATGATATTTCTCCCACTGACAAAACATGTTGGAGGAGAATTCAATCACAGTTTGACGTAGTTGTCATTTTTGTTGGACTTGCCCTCCAACCCAACAGTGTTTCATAAACCAGTACACACTAACACTGCACAGAAACAACCACATAACTGGAGGAGGAGGGGGGAATGAGGTCAACAGAGTTTGGCGTTGGTGTTAAAGCCACAATCCCCAATACTCCAACCTCACACGTTCTGTTTGCTCAGGAGGGGTTAGGATTTCATTATTTGTTTTGATTATAGGGCGACAAACTGCTTTGGCTTATTATTGCACTTTTTATGTATTGCAATTTGAATTGCTTTAGAGCTTTCATTTGAGTAAAGTTAATTATCCGTACATTTTAAGTTGATCCCAACAACATTATTGATGTTTTGAGTGTCCCGACATCTATTTCATTATTACCCAAGAGGAAAACATCTTGTACGGTCAACTCTAGCCATAAAGTAGTGGTTGTTTCCTGAAAAGGTCTACTTAGACTCAATATGCAAGCAAAGTGATACCATTTGCATTTTAAGGACATTACACAGAGAGGTAATGAGTTCAACAACATTGTGGCATCTGTAGAATCAGGTTTGGCCTCATGTTGGTTTGACCTTACGTAACCTGTTGGGAATGGGCCTGAGCCTTTACAGTCAGTGTGCATCACAGATCTCCCCTAAAGCATCACTCTTCATTTCACTCCCCGATGTCCGAGCTGACTTCATTGTTCCGTTTCAACACAAATTGGTTTGGACCGAGGAGGCAGCCGTCACAGTTCATATCAGCCCCTCTCCTGGCCTGGCGGTGTGTCCTTACACATGCATCATTATCTCACGTAAACACTGGAAACTGGAGACCGCCGGGGGAACAAACGCCATTCAAGGCAACAAAGCGAGGGATTGAGTGAAAAGATCCTGGGCGGTGACACTCTCGCTCAGCGTCAATTAAAGAAAACAACAAGCAGAGACGTTCCTGGAGGCAGCTGAGTCCAAAGTTTGTATTTATACTGAGGCAAATATGCATGTTTGAGGTGAATGCACCAGCCAAGGATGTTTCAATCAGGAAAACATGGATGGAGAACAACAATTTCCCTCACATTGAGATGTACTTGAGTTGATCTCACAACACAATGCCCTCCCTCCCATCTCTCTTTATCTCTTTATGTCCCTCTCCTTCTCTCACACATAGTGGCTCCACTGTGCAGCTTTGCACTGAGTCCCTTCAGTATGCAGTGCAAGGGCCCCGCTGAGGGCCTTCCCTTGGCTCTCGAACCAAACAGAGAAGATGGTGTTATCAGAGTGCTGCCAGGAGGTTGTCAGCTCGTATTGGGCCGGGCTGACCGAGTGGCCGGTTGGCGGATGCGTGTCCATGCCGGGCTCCCAGCGCCTCCCCTCCATGGACATCTGCTGCGTGTGGAAAAGCTGTGCAGTTTGTCTGCGGCTGCATCTTAATCCTCCATCTCTTCGGCTGCAGCCATGCCTGGCCGAGCAAACCAGCAGCTCTGCTCGACTTGCTTGTATTAATTGCCCTTGCCTGGCTCGCTGTTTGCTTCTGATTACACTCATTAATTTCAATTCCCCAGGAAGCCGCCACCACCACCACCGTAGCTCTTTAGACAGGCAAACACACACACACACACACACACACACACACACACACACACACACACACACACACACACACACACACACACACACACACACACACACACACACACACACACACACACACACACACACACACACACACACACACACACACACACACACACACACACACACACACACACACACACACACACACACACACACACAAACATGCATGGACAGGCGTAAATGTACGAACGGTGTTAGATATTCAAAATGTTTTGCATCTGCATGTTCTCATTTAGCACACCTACATACAGTCATACTGCAATTATGGTTCAAAATTAGGAGGAGGTAGCTATAGAATAGTTACATTTGAGGGAAACTGTTATCTCTTAATTATACCCTCCAAATCTGTCATCTTAAGTATTTCTTAATCACCAATTTGATTATTAGTGAATTATGGTTTATATCTTTACTAACAATTTAATTTGCTGGTTAAATGCGCACTGTTTCTGAGTCTGTGCATGAAAGTCATGATGATATGTTGACTAATATAAGTTTCGTGTTTCTTGTGATCATATGCACAGATGCAAACACCCTCTGCGTCACATTTTTGAATGTTATTAGCAGCTGTAAGCCGGCGGACAAGAAGAAAGTTGTTCGGACCGGCTGCTCATAAGTCATTGTCCTCATCTCAGCAGGTGGACCACATCTGGTAAACTCCCAACATCTGGGCCAGCAGGGTGGCCTTGTAATTATGGTAGTGCTACAAAATGTAAAGGAAAATTCAATGTCATACCATATTATTACCTTTGACTCATTACATTTTCAAGCTCATACGCAAACACTTTCCTGAGAGCAAATGTAGCATAATCAGCAAAAGTGAAGCGGCTTAGTGGCGATACGGATTAGACAACATCCTTCCTTAATGAACAAACATGAAACTTTGTGTGTTTATTTAAAATACACAGACAAATCAAGCAATTAAAACAACAGCACCACATGCATGCATGGATGATAACACATTACAATAGAGTTGTAGGTGTAGATGTCCACTGAGCGCATCATCCACACTACCTCATCAGCTTGTGAGTTTTTTTTTCATCCTTGAAAGTTGAGAGTGACCTACTGACTGCGGCTGCTACTCCTCCTCAGCAGCCGCTAAGCCGACCTGAGGGGCAGTAAAACCCCCCCATAATACCAAGCTGTGTGGCCTCTCGCCTTCTGTCACCCTATCACCTCAGAATCTGGGATTTTCTGGGAAAGCGGGGCTTCTGGACTGACTCATCAGACAGCTGTACCTTAAAGGTCCTTGTGGGGGCGTCGCCCCGAGGGTCACTGCCCTGGACTGTGATTTGACGGCCAGGCACAAATAAAAACCCCTGAAGCCTGACAACTTCCTCGCTGAGCCCACGTAACCCAATTAGTGAACCAGTCCTCAGTCAGTGAAAATGAAAATATTCCGGACTCAAACTCCCAAGGCGGCTGTAGTCGTTTATTAAATCCATTTCTTGTTTCACCTTCTTCCTGAGATTTTTCTACGACTGGTTTTAATGGTCCACCAAGGAGTGTCTCAAGAATTCAATGTCATGCCAGTGGGCTGCAAATAAACTGGCTGTGCAGCATCCTGCAGACAAGCTAGAGTTCCTCTCATCATTTTCCCATTGCAATCTTTTTACAGGATACCCAGATAATGAGATTGCCTCCTTTCTGTGGGTGCTGAGGGCCAACGTTACCCAGTGGGCAATGTAGGCCGTGGGGCAAAAGGAGCTGGAGGGTGAAGGCAGAGATGAAGGGAGGAATCAGTGCTGTAGCAGAAGGTCATATTGATTGATAAAGCACCCAGTGGATCGGGCTGTGGATTGCTCGCCCCCTATAGTGTTTGTTGTGGGACTGCTGCCCTGAAGGCTCTGAACAACACTAACAGGCAGAGAAAGACAGCCAAATCAATGGCCGTCTCACACAGGGCTCTTACATGTTCGTCCCAATCATCTCAAGTGGCTCCCTTGACATCTCTACTTGCCACCACTAAAAAAATAGCAAGATTTGTTAAAGACACAAGAGTGCAGGAAGGAACTGCAAGGAACGGCAATCGATGACTAACATCCTGGTGTTATAAAACAACTCTAACACTAAAATACCACACATTCCAGCCTTAGAAAGATGAGGATGATGAGGAATGTGTGTGAGGAAGGCTACATTTGCCTATTGAGACCAGGCCCCTGGGTGTCTTCTCTTTCCCTTGTGAGCCCCTGACAAAGCCAGATAGGCCTCCTTACTGCTGACAGCCAAATGTCCTCATCCATCCTCATCCAAGAGGCCCGCAGGTGTCATCAACCCCGTCTAGATTTCCCCCGACGAAACCCCAGAGCAGAAATCTCATGCCCCGAGCCCAGGAAAGCGATGGAGTTGGGAGGATCCCCGTGGATTCTCTGTCAATATGTCATCATCGTCATATCTGCCAGTTGGCAGCGAATAGTAACCCGCTGCAGATGTGTCAGCAAAACAGTCTACATTGTATTAGTATTTCTTTCCACTGAATATCCATTGCAGGACACACACCTCTCCTCTGTATTCACAGGAAGGCTCATAACTCAGGCAGCCCATGATGTGCTTCCCATTCGTGTGACGGAGAGGTATTTGTGATGATGAACGGACACATGGGGGGGTGTTTGTTTTGTGCAAGAAAGGGACTCTTAGCCGGGTGGAGTCGTGCACAGTAAGCAGACGTAAGCACTTATGGTCCAATCTGGCAGTGCTGACAACACCATTTTAGCCAGTTTGGAGAACAAACCGACCGTTTCATAGGATGATACACCTTCAGTACAAATGTAGCGTATGAATTATTTAGTTTAATCTTTGTGTGCGGGGCATCAAGGGAAAATGTGAAGCTTTGGCCATAAAGAAGTCCTTTATAAGTCTCTTCTTTGCTACAATAAAGAGAGTGTTCATAAAAAAGCTTTGAAAAACGTGTATAAAGTTATAGAAGCATCCAGAACACTTTACAACTCTGCCTTCTGAACAATATTCTGACTTTGCTTATATAAAGGCTGTTATTTTTAGTGTCGCCATCCATCTTCTACAGCAAGCTGCTGCGATTTGCAAAAATACTCCATATCATCATACACAATGTAACTAAATGTTTCATTTATTCCAGAAAGTGCACTGTAAATATGAAGCACTTTGCTAAAAGCCAGGGCATCACCGCAATATCATGGCCATTGGGAGAACAGTATCATGCTCAGTGGAACATTTCTGGGCTTCTTAATATCAGGCTTCGAGACGGTAAT
Organism: Pseudochaenichthys georgianus; assembly: GCF_902827115.2. Taxonomy (NCBI): domain Eukaryota; kingdom Metazoa; phylum Chordata; class Actinopteri; order Perciformes; family Channichthyidae; genus Pseudochaenichthys; species Pseudochaenichthys georgianus. The sequence goes on along the minus strand of NC_047523.1, from coordinate 19,364,622 downwards.
TGTCTTTACTGCATTTAGCGAGGGTCACAGAGAAAGTGACAGGGGAAACAACGGGCAAAGAGAGAAAGAGAAGAGGGGAAAGGAGAACAAGTGAAGTCTGCCTCCTCCCTAAGCGGAGTACCCCTCATAGAAAATCTCAGAATATTGCAACTTTGCAGCTATTGCCATGAATGAATTCAGCATGATGATGAGGAGAGCAGAACACGTCCACACACGCTGCCTTGACGTTCCCTCGGCTGTAATATAATGCACAGCTAATAGAGGACGGGATGACTGAGATTTCATTTCAGGAGCAGCAGCGGTAATGGATGATGATCATGACTGTATTACATGCAATTTAATTTAACCCTCTATGGCATGACTTTTTATTTTGGGAGGAAAACAATGTTTCACCATGTGTTTTAGGAGCTTAGGGGTCCCTGATATTATATCAATTATAACATGTGACCCCCCCTCACCCCTCACCCCTCAACCAGGGGTTGGTTTGTTGCCTCAGGGCAACACTGTGCTACGAGGGTATTGAAACACCAAGGATTTCTACAATTCAGAAGAAATAGAAAAAACAACTCTATATGAATTCAAAAGGTTTTCTTTGTGTGTGTGTGTGTGTGTGTATGTGCGTGTGTGTGTGTGTCTATGTGTATGTGTTTGTATGTCTCTCTGTGTGTGTGTGTCTGTGTGTGTCTGTGTGTGTATGTGTGTGTTTGTGTGTATCTGTGTGTATGTATGTGTGTGGGTCTGTGCGTGTGTGTGTGTGTGTGTGTTTGTGTGTATATGTCTCTCTGTGTGTGTGTGTGTGTGTGTGTGTGTGTGTGTGTGTGTGTGTGTGTGTATGTATGTGTGTGTGTGTGTGTGTCTGTGCGTGTGTGTGTGTCTGTGTTTGTGTCTGTGTGTGTGTGTTTGTATGTGTGTGTTTGTGTGTGTGTGTGTGTGTGTGTGTGTGCGTGTGTATGTGTTTGTATGTGTGTGTCTCTATCTGTGTGTGTGTGTGTGTGTGTGTGTGTGTATCTGTGTGTGTTTCTGTGTCTGTGTGTGTGTCTATGTGTGTGTTTGTGTATGTGTGTGTTTGTGTGTGTGTGTGTGCGTCTGTATGTGTTTGTATGTGTGTGTCTCTCTCTGTGTGTGTGTGTGTGTGTGTGTGTGTATCTGTGTGTGTTTCTGTGTCTGTGTGTGTGTCTATGTGTGTGTTTGTGTATGTGTATGTGTGTGTGTGTGTGTGTATGTGTGTGTGTGTGTGTGTGTGTGTGTGTGTGTGTGTGTGTGTGTGCCTAACCCTATGTTGACATTCACTGTCCTCACTGTCAGACGGAATAGCCCTAACAGCCTGATCGTGTCCCTTCTGCCCATAACATGTTTTGTTGTCCATGTCCTGTAAATATCAGTAGATGTAAAAACATTGATTAGGTTTATCATGTTACAGCTGAGCACATTTGCACACTTGTATGATATTGCCTGGAAAAAAGTGGTCAAGTGGCACAGTGTTGCCCTGAGGCAACAAACAAAAAAACATAGTTTTAGCTAATTAATAAATACATAATAAGTCTTTAAACAATCAAATATACTTCTTTACGTATTCATGCACATGCATGTATTTTTTATTTTAAGTTGTGTACATTTCTAATATGTTAAAAAGTGAAATGTATCTTACCAAGTGGTGGCCCTGAGTCCCCTGCAGCTTTGCTTGCAGAAAGGACTGCTCCACCCCATAGACTGTATATATGCTCCACCCAGACAAAATGCCACACCCATATAATTCCCTAATTGTATTGGACACCAGCATGTCAGGTGACATTGTGTATATTTAAAAAAATAAAAATATTTAGAGGGCCAGTGTGAGGTCGAAAAAGTGGTTTGTTGCCTGAGGGCAACAGTATGCTGTAGACGTTAAAACATTTCAGATATGTTGTTTACTCCCCCTGAGATGTCTATAAATACAGTTTTGCTCTAGCTTTTGGGCAAACAAGAAGCTTTACATGTTTGAACACTCTTTAAAGCTGCTTTCTTACGTTGACGTGCATGATGAGATTGTGTTTTCATTGAGTCTCGCCTACAGGATTATGGGTGGAGAGAGTCAGAGGCTGCATGTGAGGTGATGTTTGACCTTTAACCGAGGAATGTTTTTCATAGCAGGGTCATCCATCTTAATTTTTCTGCTGGTGGCTGCTGCTGTACAGTATTAATTCAAACAGCTCGAGGTGTTTAGATAGCTCGCTCCATCGGGCTAAACACACCCAAACTGTCTGAAATGACATCCATCAGTCAAACCTTGTTTCAATAAAGGATCAGGTTCACTTTCTGTTATCATTTACATGTAATTGAACTCTCAGGGATCACATTCTTTCAGCTACATAAAATATGGAAACAGGATTTTCAGGAATGACTTCAGATATCCGGAGAAACCATAGAAAACACTCAAGTCTCTCCACATTTTAACTGAAAATCATTCACGGCAATTAGACTTTGGCAAAAGTCTAAAATGTTCTCTTTATATACATCTATTTATTTTAGGATTCATTTCTTTTGTTTGTAATATAAAGCAAACTTTTAACTGCACTAACCTGAAGGAAATAAGATAATCCAAATCAAATATCAGTGTGTATAAGAGCTTCCTTGATATTGTTAGAAAAACCACCAAAGCGGACATATTCATTATTGAATTGCAAAGCACCCAGGGTAAAAGTTAGCTTCATGTTAATATGTATAGAAAAGCAGAGAATAGCTCAAAGTTAAAGACATTATGTAACTTCTTTTTAAATATGTTTAATGTCCTTAGTTTAATAGGTGATTTAGGAGTGGGCATTAGCAAGGCCCAAAACACAACAATATCATTTTAGCTGGCAGTTATTGAGCGAATGGATCGCCCACCTGCACTTGATGTTCTGAAAAACAACACTTTTACAAATGACTCTTTGCTGGTAGAGAGATGAGCGGTTATTTGCAGTGTTTTTTACTTTTAATTTGTCTGATATAAAGTCAACTGTCCTTCCTGCGTCCATAAATCCAGAGATACTAACAAAGTGAGGGAACATTTAAATCCTTTCGCTCCCGGCCGGCCTCTCAAGGACGCTGATTGACATTTTATACAGCTCCTGCAGTTTAGCCGTATTGATGGCATTCAATTTATCTGTATTTTCTTTTAATAAGGGTGCAGCCAGATGCCTGGTGCTTTCAAAGTGCTCTTTAAGAGACAGTGAGTTGTGGGGAAAGGGATGGAGACACAAAGAAGGTCAGAATTAAGCGATGTGCTTTCTCTAAAGCAATTATTTTATGATACTAGATTTTTTTCCCACTTGGCCGGGTAAATGCTGCAATCGGACAGTGACACATTTTTATCATTTGGCCTGTGCTCCAGGACATTAGATTTGTAATGAAGCATTGGCTGTAAGGTTAAGTGCTTACTGTCAGCTTTAATTTGAGGGAGATCACAGATGAAATTGATATACTTATCATTATCATTACTGAAGATGATTTGTTTCTATTGCACACCCTTTGCAATGAATCATGTCAATGCTAAAGTCTACAACCAACAGACATCATCAAACACCCGACAGGCCTCACATCTTTACTTTTTGCATTTTCTAGCACTTTTTGCTTTCAGTTTGGTTGTGAGCAAGTATTTAATGAATACAGGATTTACCAAATTTGAACACCTCAAAGCGTGTTAAATGTGAAAGTCAGCTCTTTACCCTCTTAATTAAGTCTGATGTTCTTAAATGGAAACAAAACTTCACTAATGATTATAGTATATGCAGGCCCGGTTCCAGAACAATATTACTCAGGGTGCATCTGAGATTAGAGAGGGTGCAGTGGTAAAGTGCTATTTTTATAAATGGGAGTGGACATAACACCCTCTAGGGGGGTCCTCACCTCCTCTAGGGGGGTCCGGGGGCATGCTCCCCGGGGAAGATTATTATTATTTTTTTTTTAAATATTGAAGTTAAAAGCATCAATCTGGTGCACTTTGAGAGCAACATGAAGAGATCTCTCAACACCCATATGAAACAGAACTGTAAGCAGGTTTACTATTTCTTTATGGATATTTTACAAATCACTCCCCTTTCAAGACCGAAATGTCTACAGGCATTACGATGCACAGATGGCATCTTTTTTAGAGGAATATTCCAGCCAATCTCTGTTGTGGAACCATTAGCTGCAAAATGAGCGCCTTACCCCACTGTACAGGCGAGTTGGGTACTTTTTTAAATGGCAGGCTCTGTTTTCCCGAGGTCCTCTGGCACTTGCGGTGCCGCCGAGGGGTGGCGGTGTTTTGGGGCAACGAAGAGAGCTACCGCGGGTAATGTAATGTCCCCATGATTTGAACTGATATTACCAGCAGTAGATGCAGTGTTACTGCTGGCGATAAGGGCTGGTTGTTTTAACCATTTTCTGATGTCCATCATTGACTGCGCAGCGGCACAGGTCACGCGCACCTGACATAATAACGTTACTTACCGTTTAAATTGACCAAATAAATGCAGCAGCCAATGTTATTTAACCACAATTACAATTTATTTTATTTCTATTACATTACATTTTTTTTTTCACTTTTATTTATTTATTTTTCACTTTTAATTTTTCAAATGAGGGTGCATAACAACTCAACTGAGGGTGCAATGCACCCTTATGCACCCCCGTAGAACCGGGCCTGAATATGTTAACTGCTCTAAAACTTGTTGGTGTTGCAACTTCAAATCCTGAACATTAAAAGTGTTAAAAGGCGACTTTGTCCTCCTCTGTCTCTCCAATCAGTTCTGGGGTACAACATATATTCCCAGCCATGTTTTATTAATCCATCTGCATCCTCGAAAACTAGGCCAGTCACACAGAGCCCAGACTCTCCACTTGTCCTTTGTACAGATGGCATTATTGTTGTTTTTTTCTGTTTTTGTGCTGGGGTCAAATGCACAGAGCAGTGCTTATTCCATTTTTGTAATGAGAGCTGCCTATCAGGGAGCCACAAAGCGGCAAAGAATGGGCTGCAGATGCACAACATGTGGCTGAATGTCTCTGCTGTTCAAATTCTGTCGATATGACTCTGCAGTTTTGGACAGTAATGAGGGGAGTAGTTTGCATTGTGTCTGACAGGCCCTTGTGTCCAAACAACAGTGAAAGGTTGCATTAATTCAGAATAAGACTCTCCATTGCCCTCTCCTCATGCCATCTCCTTAATAAATGCCATCGGGCATCACTGAGTCTAGACGCTCGACCACACAAGGCGACACTGGCTGCCCCCAGTCTGAGATGCTGCCATGTGTGCGTGCTGCTTATTCTGTGTATACCGAGCCACTTACACGAAAGGAAAAAACGGATTCATGTGGCACACATGTGCACCACTTGGCTCTGACAGAGAGAGAATAAGCAAGAGTGCCACCCCCCCCCCCCCCCTCCCACCTCCTCCTGTGTACGAGGAATCCGAGGCAGACAGTGTCACCCTCCCTGGCTACTGCTTTAATTAAAGCCCTAATGATAGGCTTTCAACTGAGAAGCGACTTATCATCTCACATAATCACCCGGCGCTAGTTAGCGCTGGCAGAATTGCAACCATCTGCTGTGTTCAGAACACATTCTGATCGTTCTTTATGGAGTTCACTTATTATATTAGGACACCCCCATAATGTGAAAGTCTGTTTAAACATCGTACATTAATGGGGCACATCTGTGTGAGAGGTGCTTAGATCAGCAACGCAGATGAATAGCCCAACATCCTCCTTTAAGGATATCATCAAGATAAAGTGTTCAGGGGAACTGGTTACTGGACTAGATTTATATGAAGATATCATTACTTTATTTCCCCTTTTTCTTCGTCAATAAGATTTAAGTGGGCATTGATTATATGGACACAATAAAAAGTGTCACTCACACATAATGTTATTCGTAATACATATTTTTGGAGCTGAAATATGTTACTACTCCTGCCACTCTGCAGAACACTCTTGTTTATTTGAATTAGCCATCTCAAATAGTCCCTCACAGCCCCTGTAAAACAATAACCATGTGTTACTGGAGTTTAAGAGGTTCTGGTACGTTAAGTTAGGCTGTTTCCCACACTTTTTAAAATCGTAATGTCTAAGTTGTAAATAAAATGGCTCTATTTTTAGTGTACAAAGATTAAAGTGTTTTGAATCTCCACATCTTATTTACTTCCAGGAAGCTCAAATGTATTTACCTTTAACTATACCAACACAGGCTATAATACATTTGTGATTTAAACGTGTGAATGGAAGGTGGATGAATACATTATTTTGATGGCTGAAACTTCAGAGTATATTTTATTCAATTATAAGAGTCAAAACCTCTGAAATGTGTATGAAAGATTAAACACTTACAGAAAAAAGGAGAAGCATTGTTCCCAAGATACTTGACGGGCTCAGCTTGTGAAGAATGACTGTAAACTGGATATCTGATGAATGTTCAAAGTGAATAAGATCCTATATGTTGATGAAATGAAGAGGCTTTAAATAGCAGCCACTTAACAGCTTGATCTACAGCATGAAAGAAACACTGTTGGCATTTCAACATCTCTATATCATATTAATGCATTTCCATAAACACCATTTACAAATCAGGTTCCAGTGATGTATTGTTTTCTTATTGTTTGATGTGTTGACACAAACTAAATTACTAAACTACAACCAAATGTTTTCACACTTTCATTAGAGAGCTTTGCACACGGCAATGAGATTTATCCCCGACAAATCAATCCGAGGTCAAATAAGGAGCACTTAGGGATTATTTACTAGCTCTGAAGCACAGTCATAGTCCTGCTGACAGAAAAAAGCTGCACCCTAAGAGCTGATGTAATTCTTCTCCATGGGTGCCTGAAATGCTCCGCGGAGCTTTGGCACACAAAGTGATGAGAGCAGCTTGACTTCACTGATGTAAATCCTGCCGCTGTTTACTGAGGACTCCTGATCAAAGGATGGAGGGGAAGATGGACGGTGGCAGGGAGAGCTGTGAAGTAAGGAGGGAACCTGCAGAGTTGCAAACATATAGGCGTGTGAGGGGTGTGTGTGAGGGTTTAATGGCCCATATTAAACTAAGGAAATTATAATGTTTTGGTTTTTCATGCAATTCTGATTTCAAATTAGAGCGGGTCACTTGTCAGGGTATTTTGAACATGCTGGTACAATGAACAATTCTGCTCTACTTTTGATCTCTTTAAACATTGCTTGTATTTCCGTTCTTATTCTCTGAGTGTCTTACTTGTTTTGAAAATGTCTCCTTCAAGTTCACCCTATGACACAGCTCCACCCACCCCCCCTCCCTGTGTGTCTCCTGCCCCCAGCTGAAAGTGAACAGAGGATGACACAAATAAAAAAAGGTTTACTGTCTGCAGAGTTTGACAACCTCTCCCTGCGGGCCTCTTTAATCATCCACGCTTCATTAACTGGCTATCTGTTATCATTTTGCATCAAGAGAAGGAGAAAGGTGGAGGGCTATGTGGCAATAATCAATTTGCCTGTAACACAACAGCGGCATTTTGATCAAGCTAAGCAGAATAACATTTCATAAAGCAAACTTTTGGACCTCAAAGCAGGTCAGCGAGTCCCAGTGTTTTTGAGAGGCTGCCTGTCAGGCACAGATGTTCTCTCTTCATCACAGCATTATGACACAACATTGTTCAAAGTTTTTTATGGTGCTGCAGGAGACAATTAAAACCACCAGCAGCTCTCACTTTGACAGATCTATGTCCACAAAATGCCTTAGTGCGGGACACATTTTCTACTCACACACATTATATTGTTTCAAAGAGTATAAACTAAGTCCTTGTTTCAGAACTGTCAACTAACAACAAATGTGATGTTAAAGTGAGGATCATCGCATTATAACTGGGTGACTACTGGCATCGATCTGTGTTCGTCATACCTCATTCACACCAACGCAACTCCGGTTCAAGCTCCGTGCTAGAGCTTTTCAGGTTCAGAACCGGTTCTTCGGTTTAGCTCCGGCTCTTTTCACACCGCCCAGAGTCCGACTGGTGCTGCGTCATTGCCTCATCGTTTGCGTCATGACGTAACCGTTTGCGTGCCTGCTTCATAAAGCCAAACCGCTCGGAAACCCCTCACAGCTGACACCGACAACAACAACAATGGCTGATTGTGCTCCAGCTTCCTCTGTACCTCTTCGGAAGACCAGATTCCCAGTAGGTAGCTGGTCTCTTCAGTGGACCACTGTTGCTTGTTAAGTGTCTCCATCGTTGTGTACAAACTGGATAAAATGCCGGCTTTGTGTTGTTGTTCAGGAGTTGATCCCGCCCCTGCCCCCGCCTCGACGTAAGCGTGACGTATGCGGTGCTTTTGCTCTGGCCGGACCATTTTTTGGTGCTTGAAACGAACCGGATTCCGGAGCCAAGAGGCTGCTCTGCTGCAGTGTGAACAGGAAAACCCGGTGCTTTTCAAGCTCCAGCTCCGAACCCACCCTGAAACACTGTTGGTGTGAATGAGGTATCTGACATACATATATCTGATTAGCCTTCTACTTTAGTTTTAGCATAATGACTTATTTTATAAACACTGTCTCTGCCCCCCCACCCTCCTCAACAGCTAAATGTGAGGAATTTGCTCTGTTTTTTGAGAACAAAATACTGTAACTTCAATCAGAGCTCGTATCATTACTAGTGGAGGTGGAGATGAAACCGATCTCAGTAGAGTATGTAATGTAACCATGAGTAACTTCACATGCATCACACTAAGCGAACTGTGTAAAACTGTCTCAGAAGCAAACTCCACAACCTCAGACATTGATCCTATCCCCACAACATTCTTTAAGCGAGTGTTTGATAGCGTCTCCAGTCCAGTCCTGGACATTATAAACACATCCCTTAAAACTGGCATCTTCCCTGATGCCTTTAAAACAGCTGTTGTAAAGCCTCTATTAAAGAAACCTAAATTGGACAACACAGTAGCAAACCACAGACCAATATCAAATCTACCATTTATCAGTAAAATATTTGAAATAATTGTCTCAGTCCAAATCAATTCCTATCTTAAAGAAAACAACATCTTGGAAGTATTTCAGTCAGGTTTCAGAAGATACCACAGTACGGAAACTGCACTCACAAAGGTAATTAGTGACATCAGACTCAACTCTGATGCAAATAAAAATCTCCATCCTTATCCTATTAGATCTCAGTGCAGCTTTTGATACTATTGATCTCAACATCCTAATAAATCGACTTGAAAAGCGTATTAGTTTCTCTGGTTGCGTGTTGAACTGGATCAAAATATATATCAGAGGAAGGATGTTCTATATTGGCCATACATCAGAGAAACATGAAAGCCGCTACGGGGTTGCACAAGGGAGCTGTTTAGGTCCATTACTCTTTTCTCTCTATATGTTACCGCTCTGCGACATCATCAGAGAGTATGGTATAGATTTCCAAAGCTATGCGGATGATACACAATTGTACATATCCGCTGAACCAAATGATGCGACAGCCATAAACTCCATTACCAACTGCCTGATAGCAATAAACAAATGGATGAACGATAACTTTCTTAAATTGAATGAGGACAAAACTGAAGTCCTACTTGTTGGCCCCAAATCAAAAAGAGAGATGCTAACAAATAATCTAGGAAGCTTAACCACTTGGATCAAACCGGAGGTGACAAGTCTCGGTGTCATCCTGGACTCAGATTTGAACTTCAACGCCCAAGTGACCAAAATAGCTTTCTTTCATCTCAGAAACATAGCGAAGGTACGGCCATTCATAAATCAAAATGATGCAGAGAAGCTAATTTATGCTTTTATATCTAGCCGACTAGACACTGCAATGCACTATTCACTGGTCTCCCCAAGAAAGCTATTGGAAGACTCTAGCTCATTCAAAACTCTGCAGCTAGACTACTAACGAATACCAAAAGGAGGGAACACGTTAGTCCTGTCTTAGCTACTCTACACTGGCTTCCTGTAACTTTCAGAATTGATTTTAAGGTGCTTCTCCTCACATACAAAGCTCTAAATGGACAAGGACCCAGCTACATGGCTGACTCTCTAATGAACTACACACCTGCCAGAACACTGCGATCATCAGATGCAGGTCTATTCGAGGTCACCAGAAAGAGTCACAAGAAGATCGGTGATGCAGCCTTTGTAAACTACGCCCCAAAACTGTGGAACACGTTACCCAACAATATTAAGGAAGCCAATACGTTAGACATTTTTAAAAGGCAGCTTCAAACCTATCTCTTTACCAAAGCATTTTACTGACTTTACACTATTATACTGCACTATTTCTCTGTGATTGACATTGCTCTATTTCTCTATGTTTTTTTCCCCATGTTTTAATGTTTAATTATTTTATCCCACTTTATGCTTTGCTCTTGCTGCTTGTTTTACACTGATTTTATGTCTTATTTCTTACTGATGTAAAACACTTTGAACTGCAATCCCCTGTATGAAAGGTGCTATACAAATACAGTTATTATTATTATTATTATTTTTAAAAAATGCTCGTAAATTTCGTCTCATTCAGACACATTCCAAAATCTGATGTGTCTTTTGAATGATATACCAGAAGACAAAACATAATGCACAGTTTAGTATACCACAGGAATACATGTATTTCTTCTGTATTTTACAAAGAGCCTAATGCTTTTTAATCACTTTATAATGCAATGACTGTCCCCTCTGTGCTCCAGCTGAGCATGACTCATACATCATGTACCTGGTTTCATTTAATCAGTTTAATATGGTGTAAATCTTCGATGATAAGGTGTTAAGTAGTGAAACCTAATTTTACACATAGAAAACTGACCCTCAACTGTTGATAACATGTCAGCTCGTAATAGGGTGTAAACTTCTCTTGGAGATATTATCACTTTTTTCCGTGTACATTTTTTCCTTTATTCTTAAGATAAGATAAGATGAGTACTTTATTGATCCCAAGTTGGGAAATGTTTGTGTTGCAGCAGCATCAAAATACATTGTACAATACACATTAAAAGACTATAAGTCAATTCCAAAATGTCAACATCTCAATAGCAATAAAAAAAAAATACACAGGCAGGATATTATATAAACTATAAAGCAGGATATTATATATTCTTGGAACCTCAGATATTTTCCCCATGGCCCGTCATATATTTTCTTTTATTGGTCAAACAAAATAAATCTGTCTGTCGTCTTGTTTTTATTTATTCAAGTGTTAATCATTCATGAACGATCTTGAATTACTTGAAAGGATGTTTATTCCTTCCTTGCTCACATCTTAGATCTCATCTGATCTTTCACTGTGATGCTGATTCCAATGTGTGCTGCCTATGAGCCATGACAAGCATTACAACCACCGGTCTTCAAGGCTGACTCCAAACCAATGAATCAGGACAGGCAATTGACTCCTTGTGATCTCCTCTGTTCCTCTTGCTGAACTGCACAGATATGATCAGAGCCGGGGTACAGATGCGAGGCTGGGAAAACGGTGGCAGTTCACCGGAGTTGAATTGTGCCCCGGAGAGATGGAAGTGTAGTTTTTCTATCAGATGGAAAGATCAGAGGAGACGGATAATTCAGTAATCACATCTGCAGTGATTAGGGCGACAGGACGCAATTTCGATAAGAATCTGCTAGCGTCTTGGAGACACTGTTCAGTTAATAAGAAACTGAAAAGGACTCTCTGCTTGGTTGTCCGTCTCCCTTTATCTCACCTTTAGTTAATCTGGTTCCATTGCTCCTCACATCTCATTAATTAAGGGATTAGTGAACTTGGAGGAGTCTGCAAACCAACAAGTCCTTTTTTGCTTTTTTCATATTGAGTTGTCTCCCCTCATCTTGTCTCATTTCCTGTTGACATAAATTTGTTTTTTGACCCCTTGCATCCTCAAATCTTGTTTCATTCACAAGGTGTCAGAGGGAAACAAAGACCAGGGCTGCAGTCGGATAGTTTAAAAATCAGCTCCTAAGTTCTAACCCTATCGTCTATTCCTTGACCTTTGAGTGAAACGTCACGGGGTTAAGGGATAGTGGATAGGAGAATTCAAAAGGACTTAGGAGAAGAGACTGCGGTACTTTAGAGAATCCGAATGCACTTTCACTATCCGACGTGTACAGCGGACTACAACATGGATGTTTAATAAGAACGAGGGACTACTGTAAACTCATCTAAAGACTCTGCACCGTGCTCTGATGCTGTTGCTTTGCTTTATGAACGTGGACAACAGAGAAACATATTCTTCATGACCAAAGTTGGAATTGAAATAAAAAAGGAAAGTGAAACTTATGCTCGTCACCCTCTCCCTCCGGTCCACATTAATACAAATGGTCCCAATACATATGATTGTATGAACTAAAGATCTTAAAATCAATACAAATGTATTTATTATAAACGTTAGTCCTTAACATCTATCACTGTGTATATCACCATTCAAACATCTTTTAAAAGTTGAACAAACTCCACACAGCTCAGTAAAGACTGAAATGTTGACTTTATTTGATAATTTCAGTGAAAACTAACGTTCATATTTCTCTTTTTGATTATAATACTGATGAACGTTCAAAACAAAGCACTTTGGCAACTTACCACATACGTTTTAAAATGCTTAATAAGCACCGTAACTTTCATGATATAATTTCTCGGTCATAATCGGTTGTTTCCGTGAACGGCCGAGACTCGAGTGACGGCAAATGCTGCGGCTGCAAGGCATTGTGGGGCAGCATTTTCGCTTCTCCTGTCGGTTAGAGAGGTCCAGTGGTTCCTAAGCTAAAGGAGGTTATAAAGGAAGTTTGAAACCTCCTTTCCTATCATTCTCATCATTCTAGAGAATTCGAACGGCACTTATCATGGCTGCCACTGAGGGACTTCCGGGTCATTTCACTCCTTTAGGAAGGTTCCTAAGCTAAATGGACTATTCGACTTCAGCCCAGGGCTGCATCCTAATAGACAAGTCATATTTTTGCTGATTCATGTTTTGAATTCAATCACATTTCATGCAAAAAAAGGAACCAGTAAAGGTGAGTTTACTGTAAGACCAAGAGGCAATCTCATTTGTTCTTATTTTATATTTTTTGTCACATTTTGTCATTTATTTCTTGCCTCATATCATCATTAGTTTCATTAGGCGCTTTCACACCGGAGTACTTTTCCCAGTATAGTTCCGATAGTTCTTGCAATGTTGCGTTCACACCAATAAAATCCGGAACTAGAACTTAGTTCATGAGAACCTTTTCACCCCCTTTTTAGTCCCTGCCAGAGCCATAGAGAGATAAGAGTTACGACACTCTTTGATGTCACCGCCAGCCGGTCACGTGGTTTATGTATGCCGGGATAGTTCAAAACGCACTTCCGTGGCAATGCTTCTCTATGGCAAAAACAGCACAAACATGGTCAAAATAGTCATAGATTAAACCAACGCTGTTATTTTTTAAAGATTGCTTTCATATTTACATGATGTGGTTACACTTTGTATGGATTGGCACTATTTACAAGTTTCGTTATTTAACGATATTTTGAGGAGAAAGTGTGGTAGCACAAGCAGGCTATGTTGCTGTCACCGTCAGGGCAGTCACGTCCGTAGTATAGTTGCGCTGCGCTGTCATGTTCTTCTATGGGACAGACAGACAGCAGCGATTGCGTTATTGAATGGTAAATATATATATTAAAAAAAGGGGCATCCAGGAGCCTAACCATTTTGAAAAAAACAAGAAGGTTCCTTTGTGAAAGCGACATCCTCTTCATCTGTTTCCTGGGCCCTAAAAAGCAGAGCAAGAATAGGAACAGAAAACTCTGTCATGTAAGTAATGTTCACAGAGGTGACATGACTTATTAACATTTTAAAGGGCATCATATTTCCAAGTGTAGAGAATTATGACTCTTCAATGACATTTGAAGTGTGCAGTGGAAACTGATCAAACCTACCTACCCACAGGTACACTTTGAAGACGACCAATATATTGGCAACAAATCAGGAGGAAATTTGAGGTTGAGGCCAGATGCTGTTCCAACAGTATTTATACATCGGCCTAAACCGAAAAGGAGAAAATGCACGTCAAGGAGTATGCCTCATGTGATGATGTTAGTGATAGATGGCTGTTAACCTGTCAGCTGCAGTTAACTGGGGTCCAGAAAAGAAAGCGAATTATGGAAACCAACGAAGAGTCTCCTGTCCTTAATGAGGAGCCAAGTCAACATTTGGTTCATATATCTTACCCCCTAAACGCACCAGGAGCGTCTGCGCTGCGTTACGGCTGCGCCGCGGCGTTCGCAAAGATCGCGGCCACTCTAGTCAATGGGTGCTGTTCCACCATACGCTCCTCGCCGCAAGGAATTTCTAAAATATAGGATGAATCCTATTTTTGAAGCGGCGCAGCGCGGCGCAGGCAGGAAGTGATGAAAAGCACCTTGTTGTCTGCTTTGCTGGTTGAGGGGGTGCACCCAAAACCGGCTCCTTCTCCTCCCCCCCACCACCGTCTTTCAAGTAGGAGAATACATGCCAGCGTTCTCCTCCGGTTTACAGGCACTGTCAATTATATATATATACAATAATTATGATGATGAATGCATATTTGTTTACCACTAAAATACAGCAACACATCTTTGATTCATGTCGTTTATAACTGGAATATTACAATTATTATTAACTGTGTCTGTAGTCTACAACACAACAACATAGGAAATAACAACAATAAACCCGATTTAAACAGACACAAACATAAACCATTTAACTACGTAGCCTACTTACTTGTAGAAGTACAAAATGTCCAGGAAATATTCCAAAATCAACAACAACTGCGAGGCTGCACACACGACGCTCCGCTTCCGCAACGTTTTGAAACGCGCCTGGTGTGTTAGGTCGCAGGAGGAGGTCGCAGCGTGGCGCAGCCGTAGCACAGCGTGGCGCAGACGCTCCTGGTGCGTTTAGGGGGTAAGAGGACAAAGCCATCTGCAAAGACTAAAACAGAAAAATACAAAGAAATGATGTTTGTCTGTCAGTCTATTGCTGACCTTTCATCTACACAGGGTACCAGAGAGTTCAATGAGAAGTATGACACAAGAAAGTTTGTATTGTTCCATCTGAAGAAACTGAGAATAACTCACTGTCCCCTGAAGTACCGGTAGATACATGTAATCTCATTGAACATGGAGAATCTCTGGCTAAGGATTCACATCATGCACATATGGATGAAACATCTGGTGTGTGCCTGTCCTTGGAAATTTCAGAGTCATTTGGTGATGCCATGTTGACACCCAAAAAGGTTCGAGGCCTAAAACCAGCTAAGGACTTGACTCCTATGCCAGCTCCAGCCCAGTGGATAGATGAAACATCTGGTGTGGGCTTTTCCTTTGATGATGACTTGCTCACACCAAGAAAGGAACTTACAGAACCAACTGAGGATACAACTACAGTGCCGTCACCAGCCCAGACTTTTTCATCCCCATCTACTCCAATTTTACTATCACACATCAGTATACCACGGGCATCCCCGGTTTTTAAACGGAGGTCTAGACTTTTTGAAGACAAGCATGAAGTTGCCAGAGAAACATCTGAGGACATCCAGGTTGAGTTCCATGAACAGTCTGAAGCTGATGTTGCCAAAAACGTCTGCCGGGGAACAAGAAGATAAGCAGGAAGATGGAAGAAATAAAGCAGATAAAAAGACTTCAAACATTGTTACAGGTGGTGCTGAGAACACAGTTAATGCATTAAAACAACTGAAATCTCTAAAATTGCCGCTGTCTGTCCCTGTTAAAGGAAATGTCAGAGAAAAAAGAAACAAAACCAAAGTGAAGAAAGGTGAAAATGTATTTATGTCCAGAGAAAGAAAAATGCAGAAAAAGTAAACAAACAAGAGGGACACAAGGACCAATGTATATAATACTCATAACTTTGAAAAAGTCTTGAAGTCACCTACTTCCATGCTTACTGACATTCATATTGCTGCTGCCCTTCGAATGCTGAAGGATCAGTTCCCACAAATGAAAGGACTTCAAGATCCTGTCCTGGGAACAAAGCTTCATTTTGAGATTGCTCATGGTAGTTTTGTTCAAGTGCTGCATGATGGATCGCTGCACTGGGTGACAGTCAGAAATCTTTTCAGCAGAGACAACACAGTTGAACTCTACGATTCATTGTACTCATCTGTCCCCATGTCCATTAAGATGCAGATTGCCTCCATCATCATGACCAATGAAAGGAGCATGCATGTTAAAATTCAGAAGTTCCAAAGGCAGCAAGGTGGTGTTGACTGTGGTCTGTTTGCAATAGCAGCAGCCACTGATCTGTGCAATGGGCGAGATCCCAGTACAAGCAACTATAAACAAACTGAGATGAGGTCGCACCTCCTGCAAGCTCTAAAAGATGCGGTCTTGCTTCCTTTCCCATCTGAGTCTGTCACTGTCAAAAGCAAAACAGTGAAAGCTGTTCAGGTCCCATTGTGGTGCAGCTGCCGCCTGCCAGACAATGGAGAAGAAAAAATGGCCGAGTGTGGTGGGTGTGATGACTATTACCATAAGACCTGTGCTTCCATCCCCAGGGAGGTATTCCAGAACAACCAAAAGGCTAAAGAATGGCATTGTCGGGATTGTGTTGATATTTCCCAGTAAACTGTACATAAAATGGAAGGGGTGAATAACAGTGCATGCCCAAAATAACCAACATTAAGTGTGACTGAAAAAACCCCTAAATAGCTTCATGACAACAAATAGTATTTGACATATCTTGAGTTTTTTTTTTAGCTAGGTGTTGCTATTGTAAACTCATTAGAGACAGTTATTCCATTTCTACCGAGTTTGTTGCAGAAACCTATCCAATAAGGGAGATCCGAGCTCTCTAGGTTTCCAGTTACGTTTAGCGCTATATTGTGACGTCAATCACAGAAATGTTAGGCAACGTCACATTGTCGGTAAAAACGTAAAAAAGCTGATCGCGGAAAGCTGATGTAGTTGTTTCAATAATCCACAGAGCTTTTTACTGACGTGTCAGATCGCCGACAATGTGACGTTGCCTAACATTTCTGAGATTGACGTCACAATATAGCGCTAAACGTAACTGGAAACCTAGAGAGCTCGGATCTCCCGTATTACCGATACCTAGATTACACTCAGTATAGTTACGACTAGTTTTTTATGTGTGTTTTTTTTATAGTTGTAACACTTTGTCTATGAAGTAAGATTGCACCAGTTTGCTTGATCGTGTTTGTCTTACTTTTAATTGGTGGTATGACTGTAGTGATCATTGTGATAATAGACGTAATGCCAAATGATATATTCAAGAAAAACTGGGAACTCTGTGTTGTTATATAATAAATACGTTAATTTGTTGAATTCTTTTACTTTCTTTTTTCTCAAATAACCATTGTCCTTTTTGGTGGAGAAATTATCTTTCATCCGAATATTAAAATTGAACAATCAGTGTATGAACTTATTAAATACCTTTGATGTTATTCCACAATGAAAACTAATTCGGAAAGACCTGCCCTGTCGGACTACACATCTGCGGATGAGCTAAAAATATATACGCACGTAAGATAGCTTTGTAATATGGCCCGTATCCAACTAGTTCTCTTCATCAAAGTATTGACAATTCTACTTGGTACACATAACCGGTATTTGACAACTGCGGATTGGTATTTCAAAGAATTCATATCAAAGTGAAGAACTAACGAGCAATTTATTTGATATTAAAAATAATTAGAAACCACGTACCCTTTTAGGAAACGTGCACTCTTTCACATTGCGTATACTAGTAGCTCTTACATGAAAGATGGACCAGCTTTAACGGGTTCAACCATGAAAATCATTGCAGCATGGTCGATACGGCTTTGATTCTCCGAATATTACTTCACTGGCATTAACTTTTGTTTTTTAATAACAAAAAAATAATTTGCTAGCGGTAGACAAGCTTCATGGAAGAGAGTACAAGAGTACTTGTTATGTACTTGTTATGTTTAAAAGGTCACGCTGAAGATCAACCGGTGTTAACACGCCTCACCCGTTAACTTATAAATTGCCACTAATTTGGTTATTTGTATATATAGTATTCTAAGCAAAAACGACAATAACAGATTGATCACAGGCAAAATTCAAAACCTAACTACCGTTAATGTAATGTGATATTAATTTAATTGCCTGGTAAAAATAGATTGTATTGTGGCAAGGGGCCAGCACTTGGATTTACGAAATGACAAGATAAGGTATCAAAGGTGTTCCAGTTTGAAACCAGAGGGTGACCTTCACCAATTTTAGAAATGAAACCTGACATTTCATGGGATTTTCACGTCTTTATCGGCAGAAAAATCGAGTCGCTTTTTATGTAGTCTACAGAAATATGGATATAATTGGTGTACAATTAACGTTTACAGCAGGATAAATTACAAAAATGTACAGCATACTACATACAATTCAAAAGACGGTTTCTCCGATTTCTAAAATAAAAATGCCGGCGTAGCCGATAAATGATTTGTGTTGCTTTCAATGCAAAATCACTACACGTCAACGAAATGTCGGCGTATTCTTTAAAAAAAAAACCTTCAGTTTTAATAAAACCGAGTAGTCTTTAAAGTATGCAGTGATATCCTTTACAAGTAAAACAAAATATAAAGTAGAAAATGATTGAAACAACATAAAAAGATAAGCCAAAAAAAAGACTGAAATCAGCATAAAAAGCTAAGCAATTGGCATGGAAAGAGATTTAATTGCCACCATTTTATATTGAGGGGAAACTCATTGAAAATAATGTTGTCGTGAGAATATTTATCTGTGAATCCTATCCCTACATTACCACCCGCGAAACTTTCTTAAGCATGCTATAATAGCCCGGTCTGTATATAGTCATTTGACGTTAGCTGCAGGACGGTCCTGTATATAGCCATTTCAGAGACCTTATATACAGGACCGTCCTGTATATAGCCATTTCAGGGCTTCTGTGCAGGACCGTCCTGTATATAGCCATTTCAGAGAGCTGTGTACAGGACGGTCCTGTATATAGCCATTTGGCGTTGTGTACAGGACCGTCCTGTATATAGCCTCGGCCGTGTATATTACAAAGGAATCTATCATAGCATGCCATCAAGCATTAAAAAGTAGCGCTAGGCTAGTTGTACAGTACAGATGAGTTAACACGGAACAGTACAAAAAAAAACGAAGTACAGTCAACATGTCACATAATGAAATGTTAGTATATCCCAAAATGCAATGAAATATTAAATGAAATATTTATCACAAACGCCACCTCATTTCTACTAGTGCTAGCAGTTAAGTCATATCATACAGAAAAAGCCGACTAAGGATGGCTGACACGGTCAGGTTCAGCAGATAAAAACCAAAATAACAATAAAAACACATAATCAATCTAATCCTGCTTGTTAGTTACCCAGCATCATTGATATATAAGCTGCTAGCGATTCATTACTGACATCTTACCTTCAAAGCTGACGAAGTCCCGCTAGCTAACTAGCAGGCAATGCTAGCAAAATTGGTTGTAACAACCAAGATAAAATATAGATAATTACGCTGTGCATATACAAATGAAGACCAGTATAAGCATCATAAAGGGCCTCTGATACAATATAGACAGTTGACAATTCAAAAGAGTTCGATATTTCAGAAACTTACCTCTGGAACTAATCGACGCGAAGTGAATGAGGTCCAACGCCCAAATGACAATATTTTGAACTATTTCGATGTCCATACCCCGGAAGTAGGCGCCGCCATTTTTTACAACGGAGGTCTATGGGAGTGTCGTAACTCTTATCTCTCTATGGCTCTGGTCCCTGCTAGAGAGCAGGTACTTTCCTGGGAGAAAAAGGTTCCCATTTATGATTGGCTGGGCGAATTGCAAACCACGCCCCGTAAAACTCAGAAAAGTTTTGTGAAGCCGCCATTGTATTTGCTAGCATTATTAGCATTAGCCCAGCGCACCAAGAGAGACTAACTTATGGCAACACAACAAAATACATGGGAGCGGTGGAGTGATGAGGAGGTGTCGGCGTTCTGGCGATTTACTCGGAAGGCTTCAGTAGAAGCTGCTGGGAGTCACATCCATGTGAACGCGATCTGCTCTTTAGTTCATCAGAACTAAGTACTGGATCCTTCTAGTTTCATCTCAATAACTGCCGTCTTATTTCCTTAATCTCATGTCACTTTATTTTGACCCGCCACATTTTAGGCTTTGTTTCACGTTTAATCGCCTATTTTATCATCATGATTCCTGCTACCTCCACTCATTTATCCTTGTCTTATTTGTTGTCAGCATATTCTTCCTCTTCTTACTTACATTCCTTTACTCGATTACCTAAATCATCTATTCCGATCTTGCTTTGTCTGGTGTTGTCAGCTGAGCTGATCAGGGGCGCCTAAGGGGGTGAAATGTTAGGATAATTCTAAGGGCCCGTGACTGACAGGGGCCCCAAACATTTTTAGAACATTAAGAAAAAGTGTTTAAGTAACCTTTCATCAATCATCAATAATTAACATTAATATAACGTTATATTGATAATGTACTCACGAAACTCACGATTAATTTAACATTTTCTCTTCCAAAAGTTAATTATCCAAAGCCTCTGTACACCCCCCTCTATTTACATGTAATGGTTTGGTCCTGCCTCCAAACGCTGTGCAGCACCCAAGCGGCAAACTCTGGGGAACAGCCGGGAAGCCAATACGGAAGTGCCACACACTGCAGTTCATACATGGGCCGCTAGGGACTGGCTGCAGAAAGGAGCAATTTCCATAGACCCCCATGTTAAAATGCCCAACTTTACAGCAGAAAAAAACATGTTTCTACCCATGGATGCAATAAATATTATTATCGATATAGTTAGATTCCACCTTCATGATTATGAATCTGTGAGTGAATTGTTTTCTAACACAACCCTTTTATTTATATCAGGTCTTAAAGTGTTTGCATAAATTAGGGCGTGGTCACGTTGATGGACACGTACATGCCTCACTGTCAGCTAACAGCAAATTGTCCACTCTGCTAGGCTACAACCATAGAGGCTACAACGTTAGTTAGTCATAGTACTGTACTTGACACTTTAGCTTTAGCCGTGTTCGTGGTGATTGTGCCTTTTAGGGAATATTGTTATAAATACCAGACAATTAAAATATCGTGCTGTGCGCTTGAATGTACTAACAGAACTTCCAAGAAGTCTAAAATGATAATATTATACATGTTAACCCCGTTCACAGGTGTTTGTGTGCTTGGTAGCTTAGCTTGTTACTTATTAGCCAGCTAAGGACGTAACCCTTTATACATACATATACGTTTTAGTTTATGATTCAGCCTTGGGTAAGACTTTTATAGTCTATGGCTATGACGCCCATAATGCTAAACGGGAGCAAATGTTAATAGGGGACCCAATTATCCCAGTGGTGGCCGCCGGAGCTAACTGAGCCGCAGGGGGCTAGCTCCAGCCGGCGTCCCGGAGCTAGCCCACTGCGGCTCCGTTAGGTTCGGGCGGTGGAGTCCGTCTTTTCTCAACGTGTGAATGACAAGCATTAAGAATAACAAAATATAGCTAATTCTCTTGCAGATTGTCTCATTTGATTATGAATGTAACGTTTATATAGGGGAACTACAATGTAAGAAGTAACTTGGTATGCATGTATTTCATGTTAGCTTAGCTTCTTAGCCTGAGCTAGCTCTGTTTACTTCCAGTTCGGAGGCAGTAGGTCGCGCCTCGGCTCCGCCTCTTTGCCCTTATTTGGAGCAGGCGGGATTAGACTCGGTACTGGTTGGGCCGGTCGGCGAGTTTCCCGGCTGATTTTTAGTCCCAGTCCGTCCCTGGCTGATGGCACAGCATAATGTCTTGTTTCATGTTATTTTGCTTACTCTTATCCATTTCATTCTTGTCACATTTGTCTCATATTTCCTCTTACATTAGTTATGTTACAAAATAAATTATTTTCAGTGGGTAAAGATAAATCCAAAGACATATCGTACAGCCATAAAGTTACTGATTTAGACTTTTTATAGACCAATTATTCATTTAGTGTTTATCTATGTTTTTGAATCATTTGGAGAATTTCAGACGGACCTTAAAAACTTTGTTTGAATTCATCTTCTCATTAAAATTCTGTATAACTTGAACCGTCTGTCTCTGTAAATTAAAATGTAGTTGAATGACAATGCTTAAGAACATTTCAAATAAAAAAATGCAAGCTTTTTAGTCCCCTCTTAATGAAGTGTTAACATTAAGTTAACATCAAGGGGACAATAACAGAACATGTACACACACACACACACACACACACACACACACACACACACACACACACACACACACACACACACACACACACACACACACACACACACACACACACACACACACACACACACACACACACACACACACACACACACACACACACACACACACACACACACACACACACACACACACTGAAGGAGCCAAAAGCCTTCTCTTTTTTTCCCACCCATTTCTGTTTCTTGTACTGCTCAAACTTGTCAGCCCACTCATTATCCTGTCATGTCGGCCTGCCAGATCTCATCACAGATGGCTAAATTATTGCTGAAAGCAGATGACACAATGTGTGTGTTCATACGCATACGCATAGTGTGCATGACTGTTCGTATGCATGGGTCTTATTGTGTTGTGCCAAGTGTCTGCTCAGTTTGAGTTTAAAACTGTTCCGCCCCAATGTGTCAAAGGCTAAATTCACATAACAGGACTTAATGCTCAATATCAGTTTATTTCTTCAAATCCTAGTGACTAGACGGTTCACATTCATGTTCGCGGTGGCCCATATCTGACATCTGCGTGACCCGATCTCTGCCCCGGAACGCCTCACATGCAGCAAATTATTTCACAAACATGCAAGTGTCTGGAACAACAACAAAAACGTCTGAATGATTTGCTGCGGAGATCCTATAACAATTTGTCATGTGTTAGAGATGAGGCAGAGAAAATAAATAAATGTGGAATGAGAGGTTTTGGTGGTGGGGAAGTCATGAGTGATTGTGCGGCAATGTGGAAAGTTTGACAGAGGAATAGTTTATCCAAAACTTAAAGATGTCTAAGGCTACATTCCAATATTTCTGTCAGCGCCTAACGAGTCACGACAAGGCCATAACGTCAGGTCTTAAAGGGAAAGATGTTACCGTCAGAAAGTCAGCTCAATTTGTTAGCATCTGTAGTAATGTCAACGTAGCCTAATAGTTGCAATTGTAATACATCATAGTTGGTGCAGATTATCATTTATCTAACAAGTCGTGTGCTCTAACCCTTTTTTTTAAAAAATCAACTTAATATTATTAAGCATTATTCATCCATTTTGTTTCTCTAACCCTAACCCTAATTCTATTTGAATACAAACAGTTACGGAGCGTCCACACTACAGCTTCAAAAATAGCTTGGAGCTGGGCATGTCTGGAGCTTGGGGATTTTATTCAAGCAACACGACCAACAACCAATCACATGAATCTCCCGCCCCCGACATACAAAGCAAAAACCCCCGGGGATTTTATGCGAGCAATATATATATAAACTCCCCAAACAGGCGAAAACCTACCAGTTTCCCCCACTGTCTCTGCCACCTCCCTCCATGCCTGGTTACTCCGGTTTGTATCCCGGTAGGTGAAGAGGGTCTGGTCATACAAAACCGGGTGATTTGCTACGGCGATACTTAGTTTCTCCTCCGACTTTTTTTGAAATATAGAAATGAATGGCGGGATATCTCTCCCAGCTTAGACGCGGTTTGATTGGCTACGGCTTCAGCTGTCAGATTTTGGGAAATGGGATTTGATTGGCTGGCGCTGGCTACTCCGGCGTCTCAGGCGACAGAAGTTGAACATTGTTCAACTTCTGTCGCCTGAGACGCCTGAGACGGACCGCTCTGCTACCCACAATTCAGTTCGGCGAAAAAGCGCGGCTACGTGACGTCACCCCATTGAAAGTGAATGGGCAGATTGGAGCTTTC
This sequence comes from Pseudochaenichthys georgianus, assembly GCF_902827115.2. Taxonomy (NCBI): domain Eukaryota; kingdom Metazoa; phylum Chordata; class Actinopteri; order Perciformes; family Channichthyidae; genus Pseudochaenichthys; species Pseudochaenichthys georgianus. Next base: position 19,340,744 of record NC_047523.1, on the reverse strand, counting down.
GACGCTGTCGACGCTGTAGTGTAGACGGGCCGTTAATGTGTTTTGAACATTTTTCACATGGTTTGCTTTCTGTGACATTTTTAGTCACTCACTAATGAGTATTGTCTTAATTACAGAATACACTTGGATTTATAATGAATGACTTGTATCCAAACCATACATCATGGTCGAAATCCCCACCAGTTGTACTGACATATAGCAGATATCACCCTTTGCAAGGCCAGAGAAGGGGAGGTGCCCCCAAAGGACTGAGTTCATTTTAAATGAATTACTATCATAAACATCACAAACCTATCTACTAAACAGTGAGTCATTGCTCTTCTTATCCTCCCTTTGACAAACTTTATAAAACACACCCCAGCTGTGTGAATGTCCTGGACGCACCCCACCCCCCCCTGACTCTGGGCCTGGACAGGAGAAGATGATAAGAGCTGGCGCGCTCTTTAATGTGACCATGCACAAATCAGTTCTGAGTAAGGAGCTTGAATACAACAAAGTGGTCGTCATTTTAATGAAAAAATAAATGTAGTACTCATCACCGACCCTCCAGCCTTCTATGAAAAAGCAGTTATGGCCATGGTAACACCTATAAAGATTCCAAATAAACAACTAATATTTTTTTTAACTCCCCGAGAGCTCAGATTTGGGATTGCATCCATCCAATAATGATAGCCCTGCATTTCAGAATGATCAGGGCAATCCATTTAACAATTCCTACTCCAAATTGTATTTAGAAATAGACTCCTAAAACTGTTCACAGTGAGAAACAACCTATATTTTGCATTGCTTTATTTATGTGTTGCGCTTAGCTACAAAAGGCCACCTATTCGCATTTGTGTTGAATGTAGGGACAAAAGGACCACTCCTCTCCTAACAGGACTACAGTAGTCCTTATCTGCTAAAAGTTCTGTGCTATGTCAATGTGATATGAGAGCCGGTCCTTAAAAAAACCTGTTAAGCCCCAAGCCTATTTTTCAGGTCTCAGGCTCGAAAATGACATTTCCAGAACAAATGACCATAACTTCACTTCTGAAACGGGAAAATTAATAATCTTTTTTCTCAAAGTAATAACAAACCTGTGAGTTGGATATAGAAAAGTCAGAATCAATATAGATGTTTTTTTATTTTAAAGAAAATTCAGATTGAACATAGTAAAAACATTTAAATGATTGTGTCCGTCCAAAGAAAAAAACATTACTTATAGTGAAAACCACCCATGAATGATGGGATGGTAGACTAAATGTCAGGGTTGAGTGACGCAAGCAGGACGCAAATGCAGATGAACAGAAAAAAATACCTTTATTTCAAGGCTACTGAAACAAACTTGGACAAAACAGTACTCTCACCCCGTGAACAACGTCCAAATAGGACAAGGAACTCACAAAGACTAACAGAAAACACAGAACCTAAATACACACAGGACTAATCAAACAAACAAGAGACAGGTGAGGAGGGAGGAGAAAACACAGGGGCACCAGGTGAACACAATCGGGTAATCAGGGAGGGAAAACAGACAGAAAGCAGCAGGCAGGAACGGGGGGGTGAACACTTTACAAAATAAAACAGGAAACCAAAGCCAGAAAAAGACAAGACAAAACACAACACGGACAGATCGTGACAGTATCCCCCCCTCAAGGGACGGATCCCAGACGTCCCAAAAAAAGTCCAGCAGGGTGGGTGGAGGAGGACCGGAGGACGGACACAAAACTAGGACCAACCGGGTGGGTGGAGGGGGTCTGGAGGACGGGCTTGGGCTGACAGCCCAGGGGCACAGCGGAGTTCAAGGATGGGGTCTCGGGCGGACGGCCCGGGGGCAAGGCAGAGTTCAAAAAGGGGAACTCAGGCGGACGGCCCGGGGGCAAGGCAGAGTCCAAGGTGGGGCGAAGGCCACAGCGGGCAAACTCAGGGAGCCGTGGACCTCCAAAGGCCAGACGAGTTCCAGAGAACTCCAGAGGCTCCTGGACAGGAGCAGGCAATGGGGCAGAAGCCAGGGTTGACTCCAAACGGACCACACCGATGCGTGTGGTATCATAACAGGAGTTGGGAGGCCTGGGGCTGTCAGTCAGGGGATAACACACCATGAGGAAATCCAAAATCCCGCCCGGTAAGAATCTCACCAAGCCTGGTTTCTCCATAGTTATCTGGCGCGCCTCTGCCAGAGCAGCCTCTCGCTGCTGAACCCCGGACGCTCCCATCCATCGATCAGAGCAGGTAGCCAAAGAAAAAGTAAAATCCAACAATTCCTGCTCAAAAGGATCTGCTGGGCCCATATTTCAACCCAGTCTCACGGCATTTCGTGTTCACCAACACGATTTTTAATCTATTGATTCGTGTTCACCATCACGATTTGCCCCTTTTTTCCGTGTTGCACAGCACGATTTTAAAAGCAATGTATTTCTACTGGTAACGTGTTTCGTGCCTGCAGGCTGCAGCACGTCTTTTTCTCCGGTCGGGTCGTGGAAGACCGGAAGCTGTGTGGTTCATAAAAACATGTTCTTACTCAATATCAAGCCACAATTATTGCTTTTATTTTAAATCGTATAATTTCGGACTTTTGTTGCCGTCTGTGAGGAAAATAAATGGGGCTCAGAGCCTCAGGATACTGAAATCTGTATTTTTAAATATTTTTTTCCTTCTAATTTTTTATTCTTTTCAAAATAACACACTGTTATTTACTCACCAATAACACACAATTATCTTTGCTTTTATTTATTGGTTTAATTCCATAATCTCGGGCTTTTTTGGTGTCCGTCAGGAACTGAATTTCAAAATAAAAATAACCGGAAACAGACGTAGGCCTATAAGGGACATTTCGAGCATCATTGCGATTGTCAACATTTCTGAGTTTAGGATGGCCGAAGACACTACACTACCCATAATCCCCAGCTATCGTTTAGGACTACAGTTCCCGTAAGGTTACGCAGAGCGTCAAACAGCTGTGTGAAATGGAACGAAACCACGCCAGACTATCCAAAACTGGAATCGAACACCCCTCCAGAACTACACATGCTGGCTATTGTGTTTCGCAAAATGTTCTATGGGACGTCTCTACTGAACGTTTTCGTTTTTCCCACAATTAGAAGTTGCCATTATTAAACACATTGGTGTTATCAAATGTAAAACATATAATTAATAAATGGGTGAAAATCACTTGTGTCCATAATGCGCAGCATTATATTAATGCCGTATACCCACATGACAGCTCATTGCTACTTTGTAATTCTACTCAACACAATTCAGAGGTTAACCTGGTATTTTTACTCCACTGCATTTATTTGAGTTACTTTGCAGATTCTGATTAATTATGTGAAATATAAACCACCCTTAAATCAGACTTTAGTTACACCTGAGTAAAATTCAGGTAAGGTGATTGTCAAGTGCCAACAATCAGGAGAGATATTTGATAGTATATTCATTACTCGTTATTCTCTACTAATAGTTAATTAAAGACTGTATATTATGGCTATTTTGCACAACCCTTTCAAGATTTTCAAAGGTTTATTGACATATCATACACAACTACGGTGTAGTTATGCAATGAATGAAAAACTTGGGTCACAGGTTCCTCAACAGTGCATGACAAGACATCTATCAATATGTGTGTACCTCCACCATTAAACTGTCATATTCTGCACATTTCTTATTCTATCTACATACATAAGAGTATAATTAATGTATATAATATGAGTTAAAATAAGTGCTTCAACATAGTTAACATTGCAGGAAAGCAATATATTAGACGTTAATTACTTTGTCAGGCTTAATATTTAATATGTAATGTTTAAATAAAGGTTAATCCGTTTTTCTGTTTTGCACCTCCTCCTATTAATATCTGTGTACAAACTGTACATCCTGCACTAAACTGTTTTATTGTAGAGATCACTTATAGTATCTTCTTGATTTTTTATATTCTATATTTCTATATTTATACTTTCCCCCTATGAAAGTATGTACTCTTAATATTTTTTTAATCAAATATAACACATACAAACAATAATTCAATAACGTGCTTTAACCACTAGGAGGTGCACACAAGGTGCACACAGCCATAATAACTTTGCATTATTAGTGTGTATGTACAACATCTGAAGATGTATAGTTTTATGCATGCTTTCACATCATTTTACAGCATATTGCTATACTATTTCAGACTCACTATTTACATTCTTACATTCAAAGAAAATCAGTAATATCTTTGAAAACTACAGTCCTTTTCTATCAGCTGTGCACCGTTATGGTGTAAATATAACCTATCTATGAATTAGATCAAATGTAAAAGTCAGCCGAATTAGTGTTGATACTGCAAGGAGACGTATTGTGTGAAGAGAAATTGAAGATGTTGTTTAATTGTTGATATATTTATGATCCACGTCAAGTATTCAGTTTCGGCGCCATTTCTTCCCATTTTTCCAAAGGTCTTCTCATCAGGGCTCTCTAAATAAAGAACTACGGCAGATCTGTAATATGTAATGCAGCCGAACCGTGTATTACAATGCCGTTATGTGATGACTTTCAAAGAGAAAAGCAAGAGCACTCGGAAGTAAGTATTATTTTATACTTTTAAAATGTTTTCCGGATTTCATATAATATAAACACCAAATCCCAGCATGCATTGCGGCTAACACATCCAATCAGCGAGCTTAAAACCATAGCTGAGGATCTTGGATAATCGCTCGAAATGCCTACGTCTGTTTCCGGTTATATTTATTTTGAAATTCAGTTCCTGAAGGACGCCAAAAAAGCCCGAGATTATGGAATTAAACCAATAAATAAAAGCAAGGATAATTGAGTGTTATTGGTGAGTAAATAACAGTGTGTGATTTTGAAAAGAATAACAAATTAGAAGGAAAAAAAGATTTAAAAAAATACAGATTTCAGTATCCTGAGGCTCTGAGCCCCATTTATTTTCCTCACAGACGACAACAAAAGTCCGAAATTATACGATTTAAAATAAAAGCAATAACTGTGGCTTGATATTGAGTAAGAACATGTTTTTATGAACCACACAGCTTCCGGTCTTCCACGACCCGACCGGAGAAAAAGACGTGCTGCAGCCTGCAGGCACGAAACACATTACCAGTAGAAATACATTGCTTTTAAAATCGTGCTGTGCAACACGAAAAAAAGGGGCAAATCGTGTTGGTGAACACGAATCAATAGATTAAAAATCTTGTTGGTGAACACGAAATGCCGTGAGACTGGGTTGCATATTTGGTGAGTTCCTTCTGTCAAGCTTGCTTGTGAGGCAAGCAGGACCCAAATGCAGATGAACAGAAAAAATACATTTATTTCAAGGCTACTGAAACAAACTTGGACAAAACAGTACTCTCACCCCGTGAAGACCGTCCACATACGACAAGGAACTCACAAAGACTAACAGAAAACACGGAACCTAAATACACACAGGACTAATCAAACAAACAAGAGACAGGTGAGGAGGGAGGAGAAAACACAGGGGCACCAGGTGAACACAATCGGGTAATCAGGGAGGGAAAACAGACAGAAAGCAACAGGCAGGAACGGGGGGGTGAACACTTTACAAAATAAAACAGGAAACCAAAGACAGAAAAAGACAAGACAAGACACAACACGGACAGATCGTGACACTAAAAGCTTTTGGAATCCAAAGTACAACATATAATAAGTACCCTGTATCAAGATTGATGCAAAAACAAGTGACATTAGACCTTTTTAGAGAGGTCTAGTAAAAAAAACTCCACCTCTGGGGTCATTTGGGGTCATTTGGGCTGATCTGGGCGTATTTGCCGTTTCTCTGGAACCCATTGGTCGATTTTGATGATTGACATCTCTTTTGAACCGTTTGAGCCAATAGAATCGAAGGGAGATTTCCACATACACGTTACCTTTGAGAAATGAGAGCTATGCGCATGCAGTTTGCCCAAAGCGAAACCTATTTTACGCTGTGAAATCTGAAAACTTAAAACTAGGTTTATTGCTGATGGATTATCAGAAATAATTTCAAAGTGACACAGACACATTGGATTAACCTATGGATTAACCTTCAGCAGCGTTTTTATTGTTTTAATGCCATTGAAGACCACTTTTGATAAGAATAACAGCTAAGGTAAGAAATGTGCCGTTTTTGCTACCTAATGCCACGTGTTGTGATGTCTGTTTTTGTTTCTCATGTCACAAGTTTTGATCATGGAATACAGATACCTATCGAATGTGTGTAATCTCACGATGCTAATCGATGGGTTGGATGTGCATTTACGATAAGTAATAAGGGCTTTATACCATGAGTATAACAGCGTTAGCATTCTTTTTCGCTCAGGGCTAATTCAGAGGCTCAGCGTTAGTCTTGTGTTTTTTTGTTGCTAACAATTGTTCATATCATCAGTTAGCTGAGTTTCTTCCCGTTACATGGATATGAAACATTCATAGTTTATTAAATCTTATGAAGCCCTCAGACACTGTTGCTTGCAGATGTTGTGGTTTCGGCCCCTTCAACAGGTTAAAAAAAAGGGCCTTGCACTCTGTGAACGTTGAATTCATAAGTAAAGATTATGTGCTTTTTGTTAACTTGTATAAGACAAACACCAGTTTAACATAGAGTTTATTCGGTGAACACAGATGAGGACACAGACCAATGACCAAGCATATGGTCTGAGGCTGACTAAGCACTACAGATGGGGTCTGCAGGCACAGATGGTACTTCCACTGTCAGGTAGGAAAAGACCATCATTTTCAGGATGTTTGAGGAAGCTTGATGGAGTGGATAAATCCTTTGTGCACACATTCTTTATTAAGATTTGTAATGTTTTTTATGCATGATAGACCAGTTCAGAGTCACATACTGTACACTGACAAAATAGTTTATACATACTAAAGATTAAGATAAAAGACACAAAACAATCAAACTGAAGATTTAAAGGTCACTTATCATGCAATTTATAGGCAATAACATAGGTCTCAGATATATAAAAAACATGTCTCTGAAGTGTTTTGCTCAAAATACCAAACTCATCACTCATTCTAGCCATGCCTCATACCCCTCCGTTTCAGCCCTTTTACTAAAGTGCTGATTCCTGGAATAAAGCTTTACAAAAAAAGAAGAAGAGAGAGGGCGGAGCTTATGCCTGCTCATGCGGGACCCGACAGATACTGTCTAAAATAAATACTGCGGTGATGAAACGCCAAAACCACATCAAGGATTATTTATGAAACAGTATGGAGCTCAAAGGCTTTCTCTCTTGCTGGTTAACCACAAAGTGGGTTCCTTTTTATTTCCTGCTTCTTCACCATAGACTGTATTCTTCACACATATGCTCTCTCCAGTACTGGTTAGCTCTGAGTGTTAGCGATGCTTGCTAATATAAACAAAGACCATATTACGTCCAAAACATGTCGGGCATTGATTCTGATAGCGAGTTTCTGATAGGGCCGTGGGTCCACCATGTGGGTGCCTTCCGATATGACGTAAATAACGTCATATCGGATGCAAATCTGGATCATCTCGTTGTAACCCCGTTTTCAGAGATTTGCTCACGGAGGAAAAGAGAGAGGGTTTTATTTTCTGACACTTTGTGAGTTCCCTGACACGCCGGGGACACATTTATGTATAAAAGACTTACAAAAGTGCATTTTGCATGATAGGTCCCCTTTAAACATATAGGGACAGTGCACATAGATAAATTATTAAATCACAAGTTCCTTTTTTTTCTACTCTTTGGCCACGCAATGGGTTTATAGCATTATACACCCTGTGCCATTTACATGTTATATATTATCTAACTGGCAGAATCTGTATAAATCAGTATATCAAGAAATCTCTGTCCAAAACTAAATGTAATGCATTAATAGAGTTACAGGTTGTTATGTGTTTCTTTTCACAGGCCTAAAAATACTGAATTTGTTCCTTCATATTATTACATTACATTACATTTAGCTGACGCTTTTATCCAAAGCGACTTACAATAAGTGCGTTCGACCAACAAAATACAAACTTGAAGACAACAGAATCATAGAAGTACATCAGGTTTCATAGAGCAAAAACATTTCAAGTGCTACTCAACTGGCTTTAGGTAAGCCAGTCCTTTATTAGTGCTTTGTTAATAGTTCTATCGCTCGAAGTGGAGTCGAAAGAGATGAGTTTTCAGTCTGCGCCGGAAGGTGTGTATGCTATCTGCTGTCCTGATGTCAATGGGGAGCTCATTCCACCATTTTGGAGCCAGGATAGCAAACCTATTATTCTTGGCCACGCAAATTCACACATCTAGTACATTTGTCGCTGTCCCCTCAACACTCTTTTGAATAGAGTTGTGATGCTACAGGTGCTATTTGATGTGCAGCCTTATGCTGTCTTTGACATCCTGTGTGTTGAAATAAACAATTTAGCACCTGTCGGACTCCATAGTTTGTACTGTAATACTGTACTACCACTGCTGCAGTACAACATTTTAAAAGTAATGCATTTATTTTAATCACATCAAATGTAGCTGGATTTTATTCGATGCATGACTATTTCCACACCCGTTCTAAATCAGAGTAGGCACTCAGAGCTGTGCCTGTTTCAGTTGGCACAACTCAGCTGTTATTATAGACTGATAATTTGTAAGGATCAAGTGAGTTTGATTATTACCCAACAGGCAATGCTGTACATTCCCTTTCTTAATCAAGGTTTAACCATGTGAATCTCATTTTGACTAGTGCACATACTGAATTAAAGTAATTGTGTTCATGACCTGGGAGCCTTAATGTCATCCGTCGGCTCAAAGGGGTTTCTGTGTGTGAAGAGTTGGTGGCGTGAAGAGGAAAACAGGGGGTTACGTATTGTAACCCTAGTCATATAACCACAGGCGGAGCCCTCTACTGGACTCTATGGGTACTACTCTCTATCATGCTGTGCGTGCTTTCACCTACTGAGTTTACGTAAACGTAGCCGGCCAATCGGGGCGAGCCTACCTGAATGCGCGCGCAGGCCCACAGTATATAAAGGCGGCTACACCTACACGGTTTATTCCACTCGCCCACCTGCTGGCTCCTATACTGGAGTTTACAGAGGGGGCGGGGAGTGTGGGACAGTGTTATTTCCTCTGGGGATGAGCAAGAAGCAGCCACGCTGCGACTACTCCTCACCCACGTAACCAAGGAGATCGATCCAAAGAGCCCTTCCGTAAACACGGGGGATCCCGGCCCGGGAGATCAACAACACGGTCCTTTTGGAAAGTGCCATGCGGCGTGATCCCTCACCGGGATATCACACGGCAGACAACGGCGGCGGCCAGGATCAAGCTACAAATAATCGCTCTGATCTGGTGAGGTGGGGAGCATCTCCATCAATGAGCGAGATGCCCAACACACCCGTGTTTATTTGCAGTCGCCCTGTCACGCGGTAGCTGCCCAGCCTGCTGCCCGCTGGAAGCAGCTGCGCTCCGCTGCCATGGTCATCACCTAGGGCGGTGGACCTCCATGGACCGGACCCGGAAGTGCCCGACAACGGCAAACGGAGCCATCCGCCCCGCTGGAATGGCGAACGTGAATGGCACCGCCTCGGCCATATCCTGGTCCCCCAAACACTCTAAGCAGAGCTTAGACAACCTGGAGACCGGCGCCCGCGATCAAACCAGGGCAGGTGCATGGCCGAGCTTCCAGTAATGGTGAGTCCACTTTTCGTTTCTTCTAATCTTCTAATCTTCGTTCGTTTAACTCTCTTGTCAGCTCGTCTGAAGAGAAAAAGGATAGTGGGCGGCGGGTGTAGCCGCCTTTATATACTGTGGGCCTGCGCGCGCATTCAGGTAGGCTCGCCCCGATTGGCCGGCTACGTTTACGTAAACTCAGTCGGTGAAAGCATGCACAGCATGATAGAGAGTAGTACCCATAGAGTCCAGTAAAGGGCGGAGCCTGTGTGAAATATAACTGAAAGAAACTGGCATCATAACACAAACAGTTCAGTTTGGGTCTGGTTACCTTTGTATCCGACATTGGTTGATGTGATGCCTCTGTTTGTTTAGCTCTCATTTAAGTTATCGGCACATCCTGCACTGAAAAAAGGGGAAAGTGGGGTTGTTTAATTTGCAAATATGCATTTAATATATGAAACATAACTTATTCATGTTTCTCGTCGAAACATGAATCAATCATGTAGAACTATGTTAATCTTGAGGGGTTCTATAAGTCTCAATCATGTTAAGAAATAAGAAAAAAGTTATGTTTGTCTCTGTAACTCCGCCCACTGAGCACATACGTCAGCAGCAGCTTCTAATTATTATTTACAAATATTTTATTCACAAATTAATATGGTCGGACTCAAACCCGTACTTTAATAGTTTCGTAAATTGAACCTGAACAATATGGCACTTTAATGGACAAGATGTAAAGCAGAAAAAAATTGCAAAATATATTTATTTTTAAAAATGTGAAGCTTTTTCTTTTTTAAACAAAGGAGGGGGGGAGGGGTTCTACAATTTTTTCTTCCCGCATCGGAGGAGTAAGCTGGTTCTGTCCCAAGAACATCTCTACAAGGTAAAAGTTATTTAAAGTTATTTAATGTCATCAAATGTCATCAAATGTTCGTCATAGTTACAGGTTATCACAAGACGCATTGTTGAGTTCACATTTGCCGTTACAACGAGCAACGTAAATACTGTCAATTTGTAAACATTGTCATTCACTGGTGTTAGCTAGGATAAAGCCATGAAAATCATAAGGTGAGTTTATATTGATTGACTTGTGTTTCGCGTGTTTTTTTATACTGTGAGTATTTGTAGAGTGTAAGTCCGACAGTTGCTTGATTTACAATATTTAAAACTATGAACCTTGCCAAAAGTTATGCACATTAAACCGAGCTCAGTGGGGAGGGGGGAGTCATAGATGATGGATGAGCTTGCGGCATGTTTGCATGTCTATACGTCTTGTTTTAAATGATTGTTCATGCTGTCAGGCAGGCAGAACTTTACTGCGTCGGTGCGGCTCTGCATGTCTACTCTTGTGCCGACTTTTAAGGGCGCTGATGCAGGTTGTAGGCCTACCTTACGTTAAGCAACCATCTTTACCCATTTAAGGTGTTGATTGTTAAAGATACAATATTGTCTGTGGGACCGCAGTGTTTTCCCTAAAAAACTATAGGTTACTTACGTAACCCCAGCCCTCAGAGTAACGTGAAGTGAGATGTCTCACTATGGGATGCGCCTCAACGCGTATGCAAACAGAAGCATCAATTTCATTACGCCAATCCTGATTGGCTAGTGATCTTGACGTCAACGTCAGGGAATCCACCCACCCTTTAAGTAGCTTGCGCTACAACGCAGCGTCATTCAAAATAAGCACCTCTTCTCGCTTCGCCTTAGCAAGAAGGGCCGTCTGGTGAGACATCTCACTTCATGTTACTCTGAGAACTGGGGTTACGTACTGTTACTGGGACCCGGCTCTTGCCTTCACTTAGGTTGATGATGTCGATTTAGGCCAGGATTGTCTTCTCAAGGGGCTGTGTGTGCACCTCAATGAGAGAGTTTGTGGTCAGTAGAAGTAATATTTGACCTTTTGATTTTTTTGTTGGGCGTTAAAATATGTATTTATTGAAACACCACATAGTATATAGCCTAAACCCTAAAGTATGTGAACATCCCTGTTTTTTGTTTAAAGGAATGGTCCACTCATTAGATAATTAATCAAAACTTCAGTATTTAGTGAAACGTTATGTTTAAACCATACCCTGAAGAAATCAGCGATATTCCCCGGTAAATAATGATTTTATAGCTCTTTTTTATCAAGACCTGTATATTCCGTCTGGCCGCCGCCATGTTTGCCATTTTTAGTAGTCACGTGATGGTCGTGACGTCATCCATGCGTTCACTTTGTCAACACACGGAAATATGGTGGAGTATTTCAGTTCGGACTCGTCAGCAGAGGAACAAGTTTTGACCAATGTGAAGAGATTGGATGGGGGAATTCAGCCATACATATCAGTATGACAATACGACACCCTCTGTCCTAAGACCCTCACATCGTACAAGGAAAAACTTCCGAAGAAAACCCACAGTTTAAAGGGAACATGGGAGAAACCTCAGGGAGAGCAACAGAGGAGGGATCCCTCTCCCAGGACGGACAGACGTGCAATAGATGCCGTGTGTAAATTGAAAAGATAATACATTTGCAACATAGGTAGTCCAAATGTTTGGAAATGCATGTGTGTATAATGGGAAGATGATATAAGATACTATATGTATGCATGTAGTACCACCCTTGCTAGCGATTCCCTCTCTAGTTTAGCATACTCAGCTTCGTTGTCCCTGGCCATAGAATCACGATTTTATGGGGCCGGAAAAACTGGGGGGAAATACACACTAGCCGGTACTACGCTATATGGAAAGGCCACCAAAAACTGTCCTGGCCTGGACGTTTAAACGGGGCTAGCCGCTGCAATGGAAATGCGCTATAACATACCTTATTCTTACTCCGAGCACTACTTCTGCTCCTCCGTCGCTTCACACTTGCAGAGGGCGATTTCTCTACTGGCCGAACTGGTGTCCTGGTCGGTGATGACACCAGAAAGACCGATGGTACTGCATCTCCATTGAGTAATGGTTGTTCTTTAAATCCCATGTTATGTTTGATCATACTCTCAGAGTAGTCGTCCGGAAATGTGAAATGTTCGCTGCATACATGAGCCTGTAAATCTCTCGGTTCGGGCCGGCCACATTTCGCTAGCCACTGCCTCCGAATGTACTTCTTATGCTTACCTTTTGGCAACAGATGGAACCGAGCATTCCGTGGATTGTTCCTATCCGAATTATGGCAATATTTCGCGATACAGTGAGGCATATTTGAATAGAGAAACTACAGTAAATAACATGGAGATCAACGTGTCTTCGAAAACCAAACGCATGGATTACGTCACGTCCGGGAAATGGCGGCGCCCACAGTGTTGATGTTATTTCGGTATATAATCAGTTTAAAATCACTGATAATGTCATCGGATTAAAAAAAAAAAAAGAGAGACTGGCAGAGACTGGTCTGTTTTATCGGATGATAATTTTTAAAAAATGAGTGTCATGAGCATACCATTCCTTTAATAGCCAGACTACACTGAAAAGCTAGAGGGCTTTTAATTTAAAACGGATACAGGAAATTAAACATTTTTTATCAGGTCAGACAGGAGTATATCAGATAACAAGGAGGCTTAAAAGTACTGACATCTGACCAAATGTACTTGTTAAACACATGGACTTAGTAATGGGTATATATATGTATTGATTTGTTAGATCTCACTCTGTTCCTTTTGTGACTGTGTACTCTGCAGGCAGAAGATGAAGACGTCATTCTGCGGTCCATTGCGGGGATTACAGTGGGCCTTTATGTTGTCAAACACAATTCCACCATGAGACCAGAGGACAGATGAGACCAGAGGACAGATTGTCCTTGAAGGCCAACAGGTAGCCTACTAACTGATGAGGACAACATTGCATTAGCTGCTACCATGCTGTTTGGACTAATATATGCAATGAACCTGAACTACCCCCCTAAACCGAAGTGCACGTTCAAAGTGCTCCAACAAATGTTAATGGAGCTAGATGGCAACATGCTCTCTGTTTGAGTGAGCTGTTGCCATGGACCATTGTGCACTTTTACAGTATTCATACTGGACTTTCATCGATACAACTGTCTTGCACTTCCTTTTCTCATGCTTTTTGCTTGATTTGCATGTTTCAGAAATGTGTGTTTTTCCTGGGGTCATGTGTTTTCAGAATGTACCGCTTGTCATGTGTTTCATAATGTACTAATTGCGCTACTTCAAAATGTCAGTTCTTGTTTTTATTTGTAATACTTTCTTTAGTGCATGTGGTGAGAAACCAGGCCATTTTTATACTTTCATGTATTTTTCCAAAGCAATGCCATTGCTTTTTTTGCATTAAAGTGTCCTTTCATATTAGCAGGTTACTATTTAAATAATGGATTTCCTCGGCTAGGCGTTGACATTTTCTGTTAATTGTTTACTATGAATGAGTTACAAAAATAAGCCTTTCTTTGCCATTTGGCCCAATAAACCTTTATTTTGGTTGGGAGAATAGTTTCATTTAAGCTTCCTTGCTGTGTTCTAACACAATAATGTATGTACATGCATCACAAGCTTTTTCTATTTCTTCTATTTCTTTATTTTCAATGTATTTGTTAATTCTCCTGGGGCTGCATGATGGAAAAACCAAAAGCTCATCTGGATGTGTGGTGGTTGTTAATATTGTTTTATTTTTTGAGAAAAATACATGAATGTTGTTCAAAGAAATGTGTTTGTCTTTATTGACTATTTGTTTTAAAATGTTGTGATAAATGCTGTAGATATAAGAGGATGGATCCTGTAGAAGAATATACGAAATGCCTCTATTCACATGAAATAAATAATCTTATGTACCCCTTGAGAACTAGGTAGATTAAACAGAAAACTATAGCATGTAGTTTAAACAAAACATTCATGTGACTCTGTACAGAAATGTACTAAGTATATTAAAAGCCTAAAATGAACATACAAAGTCATGTTGGTTAAACATAGGGTAAATGAATATACCTATATTAAAGGAAATATTCAAATGAACATAACAATTGCATGTTTCTTTGACATAACATAGTTGTGTGTCTTTAACATAATGGAATAGTTTTGAGTACACATGTTTTTAATATGTGCAACCGATCTCCATGTTTTTTATTACTTAAGTCCAACAGACTTTTTACAGTGAAGCTTAAATAAAGAAATCATGTTGCTTTAACAGGTACAAGTTAAATATACTGAGCATATTAAAAGCCTAAAATGAACATAAAAAAGTCATGTTGGTTAAACATACCTATATTAAAGGAAATATTCAAATGAACATAACAATTTCATGTTTCTTTGACATAACATAGTTGTGTGTCTTTAACATAATGGAATAGTTTTGAGTACACATGTTTTTAATATGTGCAACCGGTTTCCATATTAAAATCATGTTAATCCAACGGCCTTTTTTTTCAGTGTGGTCAAATGACCACCATGCCAAACTTGAGGAAACTTAAGGTAACCAAAGAGATGGAGGCCATGTTGACTGGCAGCCATAAACAGTGTGGCCTTCTGGCTGATCACTATACTATGCATGCGGTCTAAATACAGGAGCAATAAATGGCAAATATATGTTCGTTTAAGGTTCAATAACCCGAGCAGTAAAAAGTGCATGTCCCAAATAGTGTCTGGTAGATGGGTGTAGTAAACTGTCAACCCAAGTTTGACTCCCATTTAATGCTCATAAATAGGAAATACTTTTTTTTGTTAATCTTTAATCAGTCAACCAATTTTAGCTTAGCTTTAAAACATAGCTTAACCTACTTGAGTTGGCACAAACAAATTAGCTCGTAAATGTAGGCAGTGAAAATCTGGCAGATTTATGAATATTAACATTCTGTCTGATATGCAGAAGATAAACTTGAACCAGGCAGCATTATATTTCCCCCCAAATAGTATTTTGCTAATAAAAATCTGCTTATATCAGCATCATTTGTAAGAGATAAAAGTTTGCCTGCAGCCCGCTCAGAGATGCCAGCCTCTTCTTGGCTGTCGCTGCCCCTCTCCGGCATGTTTTGGTGTTTCCTTGATTCCTACCGTTTCCCAGCAGCAGTCGAAACATGAATTTGTCATTGCGCTCACCGCTCTCATGAAAACGAATGGAAAGACATAAACTGTGCCCAGTCAAGGGGGTTATTGTGACAGTTGGTGAGTTGCTTGCTGGGGGAATGGCGGGGGGTATAGTGAGTATGGGGTGGGGGTAGAGGGCCTGAAATTAGCTTGAGCTGCAGTGCCGCTCACCTGCGTGTCGGCTGCGCTAGGTCGCTAAATAAGTATTTGCACGCAAACTGGTGTTATTGGATCCATCTCAGTGTCAAGCGCTTCCATAAGTTTAAAAATGGAAGAGGAGGAGGTCCTCTCGTGGCTCTCAGCTGGCAGTTTGATTCAGATTTTATTATCCGTGCTGGGTTCTATAATAAGCAGGAACTGTCCTGTCCGATTAGGTACGCTCGGCGGCGCTCTCCACCCCACCCCCCCCCCCCCCCCCCCCCCCGACACGCTCCACTCCCACCGCCCCCACCCATCTCCTTACTTAGTGAGAGGAGGAGGACCAAACTCCTCGCTTTCTCTCTCTGTCTGCTGGGTAAGGAGCAGGACGGGAGTAGCTCCTCAAATTAACCCATTATCTGCCACAGTCTCTCTGTCTCCCCCCTCTGTGTATCTCTGGCCTCCGCCGGGGCCTGTCCAGCTGTTTTTCAACATGAAATGTTACTGTATAGGAGGGTAAGAATGATCTATTGTTTGGTTTAATTGGCCTCTTATTTTTTTTTACGTCTTTGTGTTTTTTTTACTCAAAATATCTGTCCAAGGAAAATCTCTAAAAAAATGAACAAGACATATTAGGAACAGGTTAGGAATAAGACAGTTAGGATCAGGTCTTTGCTATTGTTTTTTATTGTTGACATAACAACATTTGAACAATATATATCCTTCAATTAGCTTGTTCTGCATTAAAATAGTAATAATTGAAAATATGAAATACTGGAAACATAAACAAATTATAATGTAATAGATCTTTGATATAAAACGTTTTTTAAAGCATGCAGTCTCATATTTATATTTTTCATTTATTCAGAAGTTACTGTAGGTTTAGTTTTTTTTAAATGAATATTCATTGTTAAAGAAAAGCTTTTTATTTGAAACTTAAAATGAACTGTGTTATCATTGGGCACAGATGTGGCGTCTACAATGGCAAGAGATTATGTTCAATGTCCATTCTAGCATTGATTCTGATGTATTGCTGAGGTAGCTATCATATTGACGTTTTATATATATATAGTTGTAGAGTTCTATAGACTGATGATCATGGATGGAGAGGCAGAGATGCTGAAATATTGAAAGTGGTGATATACTGAAGCTCTGTGTGTTGTGTTCAGCTGGATTGCTGATGTGTTTCTGCTGTTGACACTCCAGTCCAGTCAGCAGCCGAGCTATTGGCTGCCAGGCTATGATCAAACCCCCGGGGGACAGACTGTCTCCACACTGTGTGTGTGTGTGTGTGTGTGTGTGTGTGTGTGTGTGTGTGTGTGTGTGTGTGTGTGTGTGTGTGTGTGTGTGTGTGTGTGTGTGTTTGTGTGAAGCTAGAATAATGCTATACTTACAGTAGGTCACCTCATGAAAGTAAATCCTTTTCTTTCGGGTACCAAGAGTAGCATAATTACAAAGCGAAGGCGAAGGAAAAAACTTCCAAAACTGCAAACTTGTAAACCGTGAACAGCCATTCTAAAACTGTCAAGTTCATGGGTGACAATCCTATCTTTAGAAAATGTCATTGGCTTATTACATCTAGTCATATTGAAACAAAAAATCACCAGTTGCATGGGTCTAATTTGACCGGGAGCTGACATGACTTTGATAAAATGTAGCAAGTTTTGATTTTAATTTGATTTTAACATGATTTTTTTCATTTTTACAAAAAATAAGTTTATTTGTGCATTAGACATGATTCTGCTATGTATGTGCTATTCCATATTTGTTTACATTTTTTTATAAATCGGTCCCTGTCTTTTGGTATTTTAAAGGTCCCCTTTTATACTCTTTTTCAACATTATACTACAGGTCTCAGATATACACAAAACATATCTCTGAAGTGTTTGGCATTAAATACCAAGCAGAATCATGCATTGTAGCATCCCATAAACCCCTCTGTTTCAGCCCTGCTTCAAAAGTGCTGATTCTCTTTCTGTAGCTTTAAATGCAATTTGCTGACCACGCCCCTCTGAGAGATGATTGGTTTAAAAAACACAATGGTGCTCTAGGAGGAGATGCAGGTGATAAGGTGGGCGAGTGTTACCTTGGTTGGTAATTGGCTAATGGTTGCACAACCCAAAATAACATTGTGACATCACAGAGTGGCCAAAATCTGATCAGCTCATTTTCAGACGGGTTTTTATATAAATGGATCAGGACAAAAAGTGAAACTTTTCCTAATCTTTTTACACAGAGGGGACACATATTTATGTATAAAAGACATGGAAAAGTGTTTTGCATAATAGGTGTCTTCCAGTGTATGACAGTAGGCGGCTCATCGTGGAGTATATTTTAGGTATTCTGCTGAATGAACTGTAAGCTTCTCTCTCCTGCAATGTGAGGCGGTTAAGCCAGAGGCAGACTGCTGCTGATGTGGAGAATGCAGACCATGATGCTTTGTCGTATATATATGTGGGAGCTACACACCACACCGTGAATGATTTCTCACCGGGCCACATATTGTAAGCCAAACGTCTGTGCTACAAACAAAAATATCAGGTAACCTTTTTCACAGTTTGTTTATGTAAAATGTCATCACAGCACCATAACATTGACCTAGGACTCATTTCCAGTAAATAGGACAAGCGTTGCATATGCTGTCTGCACATTTTGTCTTTTTCAGGGAGGGTGGGTTATGCAAGCCCCCTTTCACTGCTAATTCCATCAAAGCTTTGGGAGCAGTTCTAATTGGGCGTCTCTATTTTTGGTTGTCTTCCAGCCCTGTTTTGCTGCCTTTGAGTAAAGGCAGCGCAGCGAATGTAAAGCTGTGTGATAACAGGGCCATTCGCCACAGCACTGAGTTTGACCCCGCAACCAGCCTCCATGACGGATGTGAGATGATTCCTCGCCCTCCAGCTCAGCACGACATCCCAAATACACTCTCCCAATCTCTCTCTCTCATATTTTCCCAATCTCTCCCTCATTTTCCTATGTTCCGTGTCTTATTCTCCATCTCTCTCACCATCTCTCCGTCAGTCTCAGTTACTATACAGATTGACTGTGTGCTGTATGCCTGCTATTTAAAGCTGGTGCCGTAACCACCCACTGCTTCTTTAAGAAGTGGTGACTCATCTAAACAGATCAACCTAGTGGTGTGTGTGTGTGTGTGTGTGTGTGTGTGTGTGTGTGTGTGTGTGTGTGTGTGTGTGTTTTGCAGTGTTATATCATCTTAGCTTTATTTCAACTTTGCGATGGCCTTCTCTGTTTGGTGACAAGTGCAGCTGTTTTCAAACGATAGCACTTGACTCCGTGTCAAACTGCAGGATGCCCAAATTAATGCAAACACACACAACTCTCACAGTCACACAGTCCAACACAATATGTGCACTTAGTGTCACAGAGTTATGTGCTATTCTGGGTGCATCCAGGGGACTCGCAGCTTATGGGCAAAGCAAATGAGCGAATTTGCATTTCGTCTGCTTTGCTCGGTAATGGGATATGTGTCAGAGACTGTACAAGTGCAAAATGAAGGTTGTGCATCTGAGAGGACTCTTTAGCTGCCAATTAGAAACAAAACAGGATGATGCATATGGCGTGTTCTGTTTTTGTGGCAGGAGCTTCAAGGCAGCCCGGCTGAGCAGTTTTCACTGCCATGGATTTGAGTCTCCCCCTCAGTTCGCTGCATTATTGAATAATCCCTGAATAATTCACCGTTTTCGTATAAAACAAATATTTTTGCAACTTGCACCTACAAATAGGTGAGGGCAGGGCTGCTGTACCATACTGTATGTAGTCCTAAAGGACGGCGACGTTGGGAAGAAGTGTGTATGTTTTTTTATGATGAGCACACTTTTCTTTTGCTTCTGGCAGCAATGAGAACTTCACTTTACGTGAGCTGCTTTTTTCTGCTGAATGTCACCAGTCATATCCTGATAGAAAACCCCCATTCGCTCCTTAATTAATTAAACATTTATTTATTATTATTATTGAAGAAAAAGGGACAATGGACAATCATTGAATGTAGATTCAAGGTACTTTTTTGTAATTGTGTGCATACAAAAGTACATTTTTGCTTAGCAAAATAATAAGATAATAATCTAGGAACATGGGTCAATACACAAACAAAAAAATAAATTGAAAGAAAGATAGTACATATGTGCACTCTGAGTGAGTAAGAGCTACATGTCAACAGCAGTCCCTGGACAGGAAGAAACATGAGTTGTACACACACACACACACACACACACACACACACACACACACACACACACACACACACACACACACACACACACACACACACACACACACACACACACACACACACACACACACACACACACACACACACACACACACACACACACACACACACACACACACACACACACACACACACACACACACACACACACACACACACACACACGTATACATCACTTCAGGGGACATTACTGTACATTGACTTACATGCATTTCCTGGAGACTTATCCTAACCTTAACCATAACCAACACATGCCTAACCCTAACCCTTACCAAGTCTTCACCCTAATTTTAGGGTGTGTGTCACACACACACACACACACACACACACACACACACACACACACACACACACACACACACACACACACACACACACACACACACACACACACACACACACACACACACACACACACACACACACACACACACACACACACACACACACACACACACACACACACACACACACACACACACACACACACACACACACACACACACACACACACACACACACACACACACACACACACAGTCCCTGAGCTGGTAATATGCTATACTTCTCTAATGGTGACTCCAGAGAGCACCATTGACAGCCCATGTTACTGTGCAGTGTTACCCTTTATGATAATTATGTGTATTATCTCTATTTCATATTGCAGAGTAATGTCCTTCTAAACCTGCATGCTGCATAAATACAGTTTTCATTCATCGATCGTATTATTATAGGTTGATCCTATTACTATTACATGCTTTTTGATGCAGCATATCACCCCCAGTGGGACTAATGACATGTCTGCCCCACCTATAGTGCATCACTACAGTATGTTACCATGCAAACGCAGTGTGGTAAAGATCTCCAGACCTCGCCTGATGATAGGCGACGTCTAATTCCCAGCGATGACGCCGCCATGTGACAGCGGGCAAGGACTCACTCGTGTGCTGACTTGTTAGTCATGCCTTGATGCACAGTTTAAAGAGGACTCCAGGAAACCGGAAGAATGTGCATGCGCACTTCACACACACACACACACACACACACACACACACACACACACACACACACACACACACACACACACACACACACACACACACACACACACACACACACACACACACACACACACACACACACCACACACACACACACACACACACACACACACACACACACACACACACACACACACACACACACACACACACACACACACACACAAAAACCCCACACATTTTGCACAAAAGAACACACAGCAGCTGAGTGCTTAAAAGGAAAGTGACTGCATCATTTGGTAGTCTGACATGAAACCTTGGTCATGTGTTTTTATGAGGTGACTTCTGAACAGTTTTCGTTGTACAGTTACAGAATTCATGAACATTGTTAAATTGCAGAATGAAAAAATTGCACCCCATGATCAGGACAACCTTTACAAAAATGAAAAATGTCACGGTCCATATTTAAGTTAAATAGCATTGGTTTAATTATATTATAGTCCACTGTTTTATTCATGGGTTAGCTTTTAAATGTGTGTAAGCTAAAACATGATAGGTGATACAATTACTAGTATGCCCCTAAACGCGAATGGAAATTCCTCACTTTTGAAGTAAAATTGTATTTAAAACGTACATGCATTTGCAAAAATGACTTGTCTATAATATTTTAAGTTAGGCCTGTAGTGTCTTTGGAGCCTTGAAGCTTTTGACTACACTTTGGTTAAAGTTAGACAATAGGTTAAAACCTGTGTATATTGTACCATGTATATAATTTAGTTATATAAGATTTAATTTAACAATTTTTATAGCATATCTATATAAAGTAAATTTAACAAAGAATAATTATCTTCTGTATTCCTGCTAACTGTCATTTAATGTAAAACATAGACAATACAATTGATGTAATTAAATAAATATATTTGTGTTAGTGTCAGAACATTTCTAAAGGCCACCGTTCTGACTTTTCTGTTTAAACATAGTTTTGTTTTTATGATGTTTATATTTCTTAATTAATACACAAAAGAGGAAAAAATAAAAGGAAAGCAATGGGACTTTTTGTTTTAGAATTAACATTTTCTGTCTTATTTCAATATGAGTATAACATGAAAAGAAAGCATACAAACATTAAATGGATACATTTTGAATAAATACATGAAACATGTGTATTCTGGTATTGCCTGTATGAGAATATGCATATTTTTTATTATATATAGTAAAGTATTTCATTATATTACCTTATTCTATATTTGAATAGTAAATACATTCCTGTATACAATTAAATATTATTTGACTTTACAATATCCAGGTTGTGTGTCGTGTTAATCTACCGTGTGTTTACAGGATGACAAAAAGAACTCACACATTTTATTTTTTCTAAAAATCTAAAAAGGTATATTTCAAAATGAATGTTGCAGCCTTTTTTTTAGCAGGCAGACTTGAACACACCCACTCTGGCCTGCTGCCAAATACTTGGCAGCGACACTCTGCATGGTCCAGCTATTGGAAAGGTGCTGGCTCATTATTTAGCAGGACGGAGTGAGAGAAGTCCAGCAAACACAGAGCAGCTGCAGCCACTCTCTCTTCACATGCAATAAAGTTTGCTGCCTCATGTGGGGGATCTCTCCCTCTTTTTGAAGCAGACTTTCTTAGTCCATAATTTATACATTTACCTTACTTGCTTCTGCGTGCGTTGGCCTCCTGCATTTTTTAAAGGCCGGGTATTGAGGGATTTTCTGTCATGCTCTCTTGCTTTGTTCTGATCACGCAAGCTGCTGCCATTCCACATACGGGAACACTGGCAAACACAGAGGCCTCGCTCATGCCACCAAGCAGGAGCAGAATCACACACATGCACAGAAACACAGGCACAGTGTCACACCAACAAACACAGAGTGGAAGGCCCAATCCCTTCAGCACTATCTCGTGCCATTGCGTGAGGGTTTTTCACAGAAACACACACCGAACCGAGGCATCCATGTGTGTCGCAGCAAGTGAAGGGGTGTTGAATCTTCCTCTCACAATCATGCATGCGGAAGCAGTCTACCTCGGCTGCTCCCTGCGGAGAACACATGGCAGACAAAAATAGAGGAAGAAGGAGAGCCCGAGCTCAACACATTAAAAAAACTGAGAAATAGTTCCTGGATAAAGTTTTACTCCTACAGTAGACCATTTTCTCTCTCTGGACCCCCACAAAATATAAAAAACAGCATAGGAATAATTTTTTATTTCAACTTCTATAGTATAAAGATGTCTGGTATGGTATATAAATGTGGCCCTCATCCAGGCCCGGTTCTACGGGGGTGCATAAGGGTGCATTGCACCCTCAGTTGAGTTGTTATGCACCCTCATTTGAAAAATTAAAAGTGAAAAATAAATAAATAAAAGTTAAAAAAAAAACATTTTAATTAAAAGTGAAAAATATTACATATATAATAACAATAATAATAATAATAATAATAATAGTAGTAATAATAATAATAAGAATATAGTTGAAATAAAATAAATTGTAATTGTGGTTAAATAACATTGTCATGGTTAAATAACATTGTCAGGTAATAACAGTTCAGATCATGGGGACATTACGTTACCCGCGGTAGCTCTCTTCGTTGCCCCAAAACACCGCCACCCCTCGGCGGCCCTTAAGTGCCAGAGGACCTCGGGAAAACAGAGCCTGCCATTTAAAAAAGTACCCAACTCGCCTGTACAGTGGGGTAAGGCGCTCATTTTGCAGCTAATGGTTCCACAACAGAGATTGGCTGGAATATTCCTCTAAAAAAGATGCCATCTGTGCATCGTAATGCCTGTAGACATTTCGGTCTTGAAAGGGGAGTGATTTGTAAAATATCCATAAATAAATAGTAAACCGGCTTACAGTTCTGTTTCATATGGGTGTTGATATGTATCCATAGATCTCTTCATTTTGCTTTCAAAGTGCACCAGATTGATGCTTTTAACTTCAATATTTAAAAAGAAAAAACTTCCGTGGGGAGCATGCCCCCGGACCCCCCTAGAGGAGGTGAGGACGCCCCTAAAGGGTGTTATGTCCACTCCCATTTATAAAAATAGCACTTTACCACTGCACCCTCTCTAATCTCAGATGCACCCTTAGTAATTTTGTTCTGGAACCGGGCCTGCCCTCATCAGTTACATGGGGTTACACATGACACTTTTCTTTAGATATTGTATTTTCAATTGAAATAAGGTTTTGTGTGATATGGAAAATATTATTTCTTCAACTGGTTAAGATGGTTGAATCGAGGCTGGTTTATTTCTGAAAGTTTAAGTTCATTTACATTTGTTTTTAGTCAATTAATGTTCAAATTTAAATATGGATTTATAATGAAATCGTTATGGTGCGTGCAACACGGTTCACACACAATTAGAAAAAACCACTCTAGTAATAAGTTAGTCTTTTTTCCTCACCAGCGGGAAAAATTCTAACATTAAATAAGTTGTAGTTTAGTTTTACTTACAATTCATAACATGTACCATTCAATTGATAATAATTGAATGTGGTATTTCAAAATAGTAATAATTGTATTATTTTGTGTAAAAAAACTGACATTGTATTTTGCCATTTTTCTTCTTAAATTGTTCTGGTTTATAGAGGAACATAGTTAATGCACCATAACCATTTGGTGGATATGGATTTACTCTTGAGTAACAGTGATACAAAATTGTGAAGCCACTACAAACTCTTGAATAAAGAAATAGAAAATAAGATGTTTTTATTTAAATATATTTGATTTAAATCATGTATTTATTCATATGTTAATAGTTTAACAGTTTAATAGTTGTATGTTAAATTAAATAACAAAATAATAAGAAAAAGGACAAACAATAAGCCAACATCTGAGTTGTGCTAATACAAACAAAAGTAGTTTGTGCCAGACTTGCATGGAGTCGTCCCTTTGCAATACTCTCACACTTTAGGATCTTCATCCTTATACAGCAATTTGGAATAAGTCTTTAAAGGATCCTCTGCCTTTTCAACGTTATGCTGCACTATGAATTTGTTAAAAAGAACAAGGCAATTGTTTAAACAAAACATTTAAATTCATTTATTTTTTGTAATATTATAATAAATTGCAAAGACAAAAATCTACAAAATCTCAGAACAACGTGAGTAGTGAACTTACTTCTTTGAAAAATAAAAACAGATTTGAAATATCTTTTTTGTCTACTTTAAAAATGACATGCAATTCTTTCTATTGTTTCTTACTACGGCCAGTAGAATCGTTTAATGTAGTAATTGTCTTTTCTCAACTCTATTTCTGCGCCTTTAACTTCAAATATGTATTAAATTACATTATAATGTTAGAACTAATATTATAATGTTTTTGTTGTTGTTGTTGCAAACGGTTGTTGTTACAACAACTAATCAAACTAAAATAGCAATTAAAAAAATGTTCTATGTCACGTTTCCTATGCTAATTTCCCCCGTCTCTGTTGTAGGACTAAAATATAATACAGGCAGCGGACCAGAAGTATTAGCTTAAAATAACTACTATTAAATTACAAAAATAACTGGGAATCATAATATTTTTCACTTTTGAAGTTATGCATCTTAACGAAAACATGGCTTAATTTATGTCTTACTGTCCAACGGAAGTCCTTGACGCCCCCTCCTCATCTCTAGCTCCGTCTATCTCCCTCCTCCATGTGCTGTCATCTAGATTCCCTCCCTAACATGTAAATGTAGGTCAGGCCACAGTCTCCTCTCAGGGCTTCACAGGAAAATGTGGAAATGGATTGTTTCACACTACTTAATCTTATTGGGAGCAAGGGAGGGGAAAGCGGAAAACAACAGGGGCTAATGTGGGGGACGAGGGAGAGGAGAGGAGAGGAGGAACGGGACTGAGGAGTGGGTGTATAGCAAAAAACTGAGAAGGAAAGAGGAAAGCGCAAGAACATGGATGCAAATGGAAAACAATAAGAGAAATCAAAACATTGGGGTACGAGGAGAAAAGAAAGTGCATAATGAGGAGACTAGAGGAGAGGCCAGGAGGGAAGGGTGGGACACAACAGGAGGAAGGAGGAGGAGCAGAGAGGAGAAGAAACAATGGACAGAGAAGAGGAAGAGAGAAGATGAGAGGAGAAAAGAGAGGAAGAACGGGTATGCCACTCACGTCCCATCTCAGCACTCTGCCAGCGTCACAGCTCCCAGGCAGCTCGCATATGACAGACAGGCCATATGGCTTCATTATGACACACACACACACACACACACACACACACACACACACACACACACACACACACACACACACACACACACACACACACACACACACACACACACACACACACACACACACACACACACACACACACACACACACACACACACACACACACACACACACACACACACACACACACACACACACACACACACACACACACACACACACACACACACACACACACACACACACACACATATACCAAACCCATGCACCAGGACAAACCAGCTTCGACTAACGTATATACAGGCTAACACTTGAAACATGCGTGTGCCCATACACACACACACCGCCACAAACACAGGTGCAAACAGGGAGAAGAAGAGGTGTGTGACAAATTGAATGAAGGCAGCGAGGAGGAGGATGTAATGGCACGTTGATTTTGTTCTACCTCCGGGGGCTCCGAGGGAGAGCAGAGCTGGCCCAATTAACGAGGCTAACATGGACACACACACATATGTTACACACTCAGTCATGCGCTCCTCTTTTCAGCAATCTGGGGGAAAATAATCTTCATTATCAGACACAGGGAGAGCAAATATTTGTAAGTGCAAATCACAGTCTTTATGCTGATAGAGTAACTCCTCCAGCTAGCGAACACATACACACAAACTCACCTTAAGTGCGAAGCGGGGACCACCGGTCGTTGCAGTGTAAGGGAAGAAGGGACCGTATGAATAGGATGCTGTGTAAACCACTTGGCACACATTACAGCCATTAGTGTCATGATCCAGGGGATGGATGACGTGGGTCAGGCCTCTCCAGGGGCAGGGCCTGGTGCTCGGTAGGGCCCCTCCCCAGGGTTCTCTGCAGGTGTCTTGGAAGTACTCTTTGTGGACTTATGTGTTTAAAACCTGCGAAAGAGCACGGACAACCGTTGTGGTGAGGTAAGATTATATTACAGTAACTCGTACACTTGACATGCTGCAGGAACTACAGTACGTGCTTCATTTAGAAAAAGTAATACAACTGTGAAATGTGCCCTGTAAGCGCCCTGCTTCCATGTTTACCCACTTGCTTTTGGCCTTTTCATGATTGTTGTGATCAAAAGCATTCCTGATCGCGTCATATATCATAATTAAATACAGATTAGGATTATTTCCATTTAATACAGACGCCATTGTGTTGGATGTGGAGTAGAAAAAGCTGTGCTTCAGATGTGATTGTGAAGTGGCATTATTTCTTATCCAACAAACTACACTGAAAAAAATGTAAATTTAGCTTTCAACCAACCTAATACAGTTACGTGAATACGTGAACAAATACGATACATTTAATTAAATGTATCGTTTCAGTCTTTCTGTGTAGTTCGATGACTTAATTACCACTGTATTTAAAGTAAAAACAAGTATATATATATTCTGGATTTACTGTCTTTTATCACTTGCCAATTATTGGTTTTCCTGGTGATATGGTTATTTATAAAACGGCATACTGTATAGGATGTTGTTAAAAATGAATAATGTAGCGAAACGTTATATATTATTTCCTATCAAACTACAACAATTAATAAAGTGTATTATTTAACTTAACTCAAATGTAGCAAAAAGTACCAAATGCGAGGTATGTTTAATAATAAGTAATTCGTAAATTACTTTTGTGTAGCAACATGTTTGTACTATACATTCATAATTATGTCTAATAACAGCTTATGTAATTGCAACATCCTTTTGCTCAATAATCAGTGGTCCCAACCATTATAATTTTACACTTTGAAAAAAAGAAAGAACACAACCCAATCCAAAGTGTGTTTTATCCCCTTTATTTTCTTTAGAATAGAGGATTCAATTAAAAACAAATAAGATTTTGAGTCCTCTAATGGGTCCTTTTGTGACCCCTCAGATATATGTTCTGACCCCTTTGGGTGCCCTCTCTTCCCCAGGCTGGCAATCACTGAAGACGACTGTGTATGAAACATGCTGACTTAATGCAAACTACTGTATTCTGCACAAACAGCACTTTTCACAGTTGTGTTGAGTTTTTCCAAAAATAACTCCTTTTTTCTGAAGAGTTCAGCAGACAATGTCTGCAACCATCATCACTTCTTCAAATCCTGAAATAAAATAATTGCTAATACTTTATCCATCAGGAAAATCATACACATTTGTAAAAATAATTATTCCCGGAAGAAGACCGCCAAGCTAATTGTGACATAAATGGAAATATTATTATCATTTTCTTTGAATTTCAACAGCTCTTTATAAAACCAAAGACGACTAGATTAGATAGATTTTAAATGTGTGCGATGTTACAATGTGACCGATGCTCCTGAAGACATATATATCTCTGCCTTTGACTTTAACAACCTTCTGTATGGAAAGATCATCGAAACATAATAGCATTTGCTCCTCAGTCTGTTTCCCATATTTTGGTCCCTACAGACACACACTGTTAATGATCCGTGGCCCATGATGAGTTTTAATAACTATGGGATTGTTGCGTGATGATTTACCACAGTTATTGCTCTTTTGTAATCAGCATATTATATTTTGAAATTAGCAGGAGAACAAAGTGTTTTTAATAGATTTAACAGAGTCCTGCAGAGCGGCAGGCAGACGTTTGTATCAGATGATTTGGAAAGTATGGATTTTTATGTGGTTTCCTATTACAGTATACACCGCCTTATTGAATTCAACTAAGCATGTCATCCTGGAACCGCTGACTCCTCTTCATTGAAAATCACTTTGTAAATCACTTGACATTATTAGATACCAAGGCATATGTTATTCTAATTTAATGACTTATTTGAATAGCTTGAAAATATATCAGCGGGACATTTTGATGCCGCTGCTTTGAATATTCTTCGTGTTCCTGTCTGTGATACTGGCCTGTGATGCAAAGGTCGCATTCAGTTCAATGACATTTAAATCATAAATACAGAGTAGACATGCACAAACAACAAGTCAAAGCTAGTTTTTATTATGTTGTGCATATCCTTTTTTGGGATATAAATATGTGTGTTTTGTCTGTAAAAACACTGTCAAAACTGTATGTAGGCATGGTTTTACATTCATATCGTAACTGAGTTTGTCAAGTAAAAAGGATCCAACATTTCCGTATCTGCGCAGTATGGTCACGAATGACTTGGCATTAACATTGTTTTCACCGAGAAACAGTCCAAACAGAACATTGTGTTTAATTGCTCTCCCTGTTGACAATAGCGAGCGCTTTACTGACCGCCTGTTTCCATTGTTCAGGTTAATTCATCTGGGCAAAGTGTAGGAACAGATGAATTGAAGCTGATGAAAAGAGAATGGAGCCCTGCAGTCTCAATCACCACCAGACGGGTGCTCTCAGGGTTCGGGGTGGGGGGGCGGTGCCTGTTGCCAGGATACTGGCCGGATCCAGTCTGGAGGTCCCGCTGTTTTATTGGACAACACGCTTGACCCGCTGGCGACCCCATATTGGCCCCTGACCTGAGTAGTCACACCTAATCAATGCAGCCATGCACACGCTTACTGGGGGAACGTTTGGTGGTGCCTACCTGCTGGCACCGCGGGATCAATATCATACAAAGTGACATCTGCAACCGTTTAAAATCGCATCGAGTGTAATTACGCCTTGATATGTTGTCATCAACATGACATGCGGCATCTGAAAAATGTCTTTTAAGTGGTTTCCTACTCGGCTAAGGATTTTCGAACGAGCAGAATAATTCAATGGGAAACTCAGTGTATACTCAGAGTGAACACATTTCCATCCCTGTGTGTTGATAACTTGTGGAACTAAATATTGTGAGTGGGAGAGAAGAGGCGTCAATTCATACAGTAAAAAGTCAAACAAAGAAATGAAGAATGGAAAGCAGGCCGATCAATATCCCTAAAAGTCACGTTTCCTTTTTCCTTTTAAGGGGATTCTGTTGTCCTAATGGTTAACACACAATGTGCATGTTATACTCATTTCTCATTTTACTATTTTCATCACCAAACTGTCCACTGAAACTTAAAAATAACCTTAAACTGTCCAGTCCAGAACAAAACGTCATCTTGAATGATTCAGTGCCATTCACTAATGCAGGATTGGCCTCTCATAACTACATTCATTCAGTCCTCCATACAATGCTGTTATAACTCTTTAGCCATTTGCTCATGAAAAACTTATAATAACTGAGAATTATGGCATTTCTAATCGTTTTGGGCAAGAATAACCATTTTGAAGAGTATTCCTTAAATATGCAGCTTTTAATGCTTCGAAAAACCAAATATAGACCACATGTCGGCCGGGCGTGGTACGCTGAATCTGAAACCCAGCCTCTCGATCTGGCCTGTCACCAGTCTGTCAGCGAATACAAACCATGCACTAATCCCATGGAGTTCTTCATTCTGCGGCCTGACATGAAGAGAAATAGGCGGACACGCCCAGTGATCTCTCAGATTGCTTCAGAGTGGCCAGCTGTCTCACACAGTTCAGACCGGCTGGGCTCTCCTAGACACACACTTTCAGAAAAACAACACAGAAACAAACTAACACCTACGCAAAGAAGTCTAGAGTGACTTTAAAAAAAAAGCAACTTCTAGCTATTGATCCCCACAAGTAAACAACCATCAAGACGACCTAAAATCAATAACAGTAAAAACTGATTCCTTAATGTCAAAAAAAGTCCAGCCTATAAAATGTTGAGACAATCATTGAGTTTAAATGCTTCAAGCTGCTTCATTACTTCCCTGATTATGCACTCTTCTTTTGTTAAAGCTTGTTGTAGGGATGATAACATTTGAACAAGACTGTAAAAAAGTCCTTCCAACGTCCATTTTCCAATTATTGCCAAAGTCTTGCGTTCACACATGTTCATTCTCTTTCTTCTTGTACACATCATTCATCAAGGCCAAACCCAAATTAGGGCCACATAATGATAGCATTGTAAAAGCTGTTGTTCTAATTGAAAGTTGGTGTGATCATCTTTAAACATTTGTTATTGTGGAGGGAAGTCTGTACCTCTACTCGGTCAGCTGTTGGTTGTTTTTTATTTTTGCTCAAGCCATTGTGGTCTAATTACTTCTCAAACATTATTATTTTTTTTGCAAAATCAGAATTCCTCTTCTTTATGAAAACAAATGGGTTGCATATATCTTCCCTCAAACGTTTTAAATGGTCTTAAATAAAAAAAAGATCTAACTTGTTTTAATTGCTGCTAGTTAGAACAATTTTCACGTGTTAAATCTTCAACAAAATAGTTCCAATGATGCTAAAGAGAACTGTTTAAGGTTTGACAATCATGATTCACCCATGGTACCGATTTACAGAATCATTTTGTGGTGCGCTGAAGGACCTTTTTTGTTGTGGCTGTACTTAAATGATGGGAGTTTTCCTGAGCCGGACGGGATAGTTTACTGCACAGAGAAGTTTCCAGTTATTGTGGCGGAGGAGGCAAAGTGTGGATTAAGTGGAGAGAAGCTGGCACGGCTCCTCTGGCAGTAATCTAATCTGTTTGGATAAACATAACATGCACCCAGTGCGGCCAACACCAAGTGCTCCTACTTATTGACTCCATTCGAAATAACACGGATTTTGGAGGGCCTGGTCAACATCCAGCTTGTTCGTGCCTCGTCGCTAACATTCAACAGCTGACTACATGCTACACATTCTTTGTTTCCCACATCAAGTGACTCGCATCAAAGGACTTAGTAACTAAACAAATGTCGTGGCAATAACACAGTTGAATCTTAATGTGGGTATTAAATCGGTACGGTGTCCTTTATGTGGTCTATTATTTTTAAAAGCTTACAGAAACTATTACACTTTTAATGATTATTTTGCAGGATGCTCAGTAATTTCATGCTTTATATTGTTGTTTTCTCCAGTAGAAATTGCCCTTGCTGTATGTCAGCACTTATTTGATAAATGAACACAAAGTAAATGACATAAAAAAAAAAAAAAGATATGTTTTTGTAAATTGCTCCTGTGGGTACTGTCCACAGTATTCAATGTATAACTTGTTTAATATGTGTAATATGTAATGATAGATGCTGATTTGCTCTTTTAATCAGTATTTTATTTGTGCAAACAAAAATGTATATAAAGTCACAGAAGTATTAGTAAAAGCTAGCTGAGGCCTTGCTTTGCCCTAGAATAAAATCAGAAGGAGACAGCAATTTCTCTTTGACATAAAAACACTTTCTCGACGCCAACCTAATCCCCCAATTCCTGTAAGAAGATTTCAAACCTTACTGTGGATATCTTATGGTTGGACAGAACTGTTACTGTGGGTAGCTTTTTCTTTCCAAATATAATTCATCAGTATAAATCAGCCGGCCTATTGTAATGATTAGAAGGTTTGTCTTGGCTAGCGGGGCTACAGAACCCACCCACCTTGCCAGCTAACCAATCTATGTACCTGACCACAGCACCTCTGCTCACATAAATCTGTTGGACTGCTCTGTTGGCTGTTTTTTTACCGTGTGCACGTCACTGTGTGGTTTTTATTTTCATGTATATTTGCATGCGTGTGTGTTTGTTTGTGTTGAGAGTAAGTGTGTGACCCAGCCCAGTGTGTCCAGATTGAAACATTTCTTCTTCCTGATCCGGGGCGTGCCGTGTACATCCATCACAGCGGCGGTCTGGTTTCCTAGTGATTTAGGACTTAGCGAAGCGACCCTGCTGGCCGCTGTTCTCTGACCACAGCCATTCCATCACCCTCCCACCTCCTAGTCTTAATATCACTGCACAGACAGCCGGGACCTCAGCCCATCCCTCAGGATTTCTCTTTCTCTATGTGTGTGTGTTTTATGCTGATAAATCTGAGTCTCTGAGGTAAGAAATGATATATAGTGGAACCATTATGGGCTAAAAATGAATCTGGTCTAGTCTGATTTGATGAACATAACGCGGTTAGTTTGAATCAATGTTAAAGTTTTATATGGCTATAATTGTTACATTTCCATTATATTTGTGATGCATAAGTTACCATCCTGCTTTCTGTATGGTGTCCTACAGAACACCTACTAACACATATTTCAGAAGCTCCTATGCAGCATGAAATCACCATATAAGTGTGAAATGTAGGTGGATAGTGCAACAAAAATA
Organism: Pseudochaenichthys georgianus; assembly: GCF_902827115.2. Classification (NCBI taxonomy): domain Eukaryota; kingdom Metazoa; phylum Chordata; class Actinopteri; order Perciformes; family Channichthyidae; genus Pseudochaenichthys; species Pseudochaenichthys georgianus. The sequence goes on along the minus strand of NC_047523.1, from coordinate 19,307,474 downwards.
GCTACTTAAAACTGTAATACCACAAAATCAGTGTTGGTGAATAAGACTATTTGCAAAAAGTGTGAGAGTGTCGTCAACTTCATGTTATTTCTGCCACAGTTTGTTCATTTGAATTTGGAGAGCATATTATTCTCACTCATCCTTTCTAGAAGTGTTTAAATTAAGTCTGTTTAAAGTAATAGCAATGCATTGAGAGTACAGTCGAGTCCTCCTCGGCTCTTGGCTTGGAGTGCCGGCTGTCCATTTACACAAAGCGGATTTTGCATCAGGCAGCTTAGAAGTGAGCATTGCTTTGAAGTGCTCTAATCCTTCCTCTACCTTCAGACAACCTTTCCTGATCCACAGCAGAGTCGCAGAGCCACTAACGGCGCAGGCAGGACAGTGTGGAGCACTCACATAGATATATACTTAAGAGTATGTACACGTTTATTCACTGTAGACTACATGTAAAAACACAGGATAAGGCAGACATCCAGTGCAGGATGAACAGAACAACGTTTAGCTCTCTACAATATGATAGGTGGCTGCTGGGATTGTATGGCAATATGCCTTTTTGATGCATTAAATAATCATTAAAGTTTGCCTAGCAACAAGCAGAATGAATGTTTTGTGTCCCCTTAAAACAAAGTCCCATATCTATAAATCTCAAGAGTAAATATATACTTTTTATTTGTATATTTTTTTAAGCCCTGAAGTACAGTGAAACTGTCTTTTACAAGAGTAAAATATTATTTTGTGTTGCCGAAAGCTTTTTTAAATTTATTAAATAAATTTTTTTCTTCTTTCCAATTTCTTTAATAATTTGGTAGAATCTTTGGATTCATCTTGTGACTATTTGAGAGATCCTAATTCCGATTCCGGCTTGGGAGCACTGTGTTATGAAAAACATTTAATAATGTATGAAATATGCTAAACACGCAGTGCTAACCCTTTCAGCATGACTGGTTATTTTTGTTGCTTTTGCAGTCGTTTTAATTTGCATTTCATCTTCTTATAGTCACTCCATCATGTGAATAATGCTATCTCATAGAGCCACTATCCATCCAAAGAACCACCAAAAGATGTGAATTTACATAAGCACATATTTGCATTATGTATACAAATGTAAACAAGCAGATGCAGTTCATGTCAAACTTCCTTACCAGCATGCACATGTGACTACACACCAAAGCAGAAGGAAATCTTACATCAGATCCAGCTGAAGGCCTCAGATTTAGTCTCAGTGAAACTCCTGCGTCTCATTGAGGAGGCAGAGCTGTCAGAGTGGGTGGCATAGCCTGCTGTGGGCTGCTGCTCTTTATTCGCCAGACAGAGATCAGCAATTTTCAATTTCCTCCTTGCCGCACGCTTAAGCCCACACACTACCGAGACACTCTTCAACAACAAAGGCCAAATTCTTCGAATGAGAACGATGACTAACAATTGGACCGAGCGCTGCATTATCCAATGGGGACTGCTGTTATTGGTGGGTGGTCTGTCTCTTTGCATACTCCTCTCTGTTTGGCTCAGAGTTTTGACCAATCCCCTGCCAGATGGGGTCACTAAACTCTCACCACCAGCACCCCTATTGGCCGGGGTCGTTCATTGGGAAGTGCTGCTGAGAGGAACATGACTGGCCATGCATATGCAGTGTGTGTTCTGGTCTATTTATTTAAATCCAGCTGTTTAGTAATATTGTAGTCTCATGAATTATCCACATTCCTCTTATGTTAAGCCTGCCTTACCATTTGCGTGTGTGCCTATCGGTGGTGGATCCAGACGGTGCATGTTGGCCGCCTCTCTCTGCCTTCTCTGTGCGTCAGTTCTCCGTCTGAAAGGGATCTCGGGCTTTCAAGGCACTTTTTGTGAAGCGCCCATCAAAGCCTCGGCAAACGCTACACTGCTGTTTTTGAAGTCAATATCCCACTTTCTCTTTGGATGACATATTTTGGTTGTAGTTCTGTGGCTTTCTCTCCTCATTATTCAAATGATATGTATGCAGTCCAATGCAAATGAGGCAATTGTTTTGGTTTGGATTATAATTGATTTCCATAACTGGCCTTCCCCGTCAAACGTTTCCATTCTTTAAAGTCTTTGTGTTGCCTTTGTATTGTACTTAAACCTCGGGGGGGGGAAGGGAAAACCAGATTAACCTTCATGGAAACCCTCTTAGCATGGACCAAACATCTGTTAGATTTATCTGAGGAACTTCCTTCATCTAATTTTCTACCATGAAAATCTTCTAACATAATGTTTTATCGGCCATAAGGCATTTCATAAGTCTTTGAAAAAAATAATGGAAAATAATTCCAAGCAACTAATTGAGATATGGTTGTTGACTGTTTTGAATGATTTACCATAGGCCATCAAAATCTTAAATTGTGGAACACTTAGACATGTTTTTCTTTGACAGGGCAATATCTTTTTTTAACAATTGTCATGACATATTTTATCCGATCATTATGATACAAACCAATGTTCCTACTAGCTAATATAAAATGGAGATCTATGCCCAGGTTTAGCCTTTCCCCTCTTCTGGTTCATAATCCCAGAGTTCTTCTAGCAGATGGATCGTCAATATACTTGAGTTTTTCCTCACTCGCTGGGCTCTCTGATGATTGGGCCCAAAAGCGAGTGGAAAATAGGAAAGTAAAACATGTTGAGGGGATAAAAAGGAAAAAACACAGGCAGGACGATGGGGAGCGATGGAACTAGATTATCCTCACGAACACACAGGCAGTAATATGACACTTCTCCTCCCGTGGAAGCGATGAAGACCGCTTTGTCATTCCCCTAATTGGATGTGATTACGCTATAACTGGGATGGAATGATCCCAGTCGCTGGCAGGGGTGAATCTGGGCGCTTGTTCTACCACAAATTACCTCTTATTGAATTAATTTTCTTTGAATAAAAGTTGGCAGATAAGCAAAGTCTTTCATCAAGTATCATCACTGTAGTGTTTGGACACAAATGAGACAGTGGGCGGGATATTCAGCTTCTAGCAGACAAAAGAACACAACTAAATATCAGCCTGATGCCTACCCATCAGCCTTCCCTAGGTACTAACTAATTAGGCCGCTATAATATAAAAAGCCTTCCTTTTTTGTATGCTGGAGATATGCTGCTGCACACAACTATGTTTCCCTGTGTGGTCTGATACATGCTGTACAATTTTACTTCCTCTGGATTTGTGACTCCAAGGTGAGCTAAATATGTCACAATTACCAGAGGCAGATTTTTGTTTAATTTTCTGCAATCTATTATATTACTATCCAAACGTTTCACAGTCCTCTTTGGTCCAACAGGTTTACGGAAGAGTACTGATATGATGTATATTCTGGTTTTTGTTAGACAGCTGTAGCATCCTGTTCAAGCTGAAAGCCACTGAGTGCTTTTAGTTCATACCTTTGGCCATTGTAGGATATCAAGGTAGAGCATGACAACTTTTAAACAAGCAAACACAAGCCAATGAAACCAGATGATAAACCACTTTAATTGGAAGGTGAAAGCAAAAGGCAATGCACACATAATGTCAGAGGAAAACTGTGTTTGCATACAACTATGGCAAGTATGGTCAACGTTGAAGCAGAAAGTCAGTGATGGATGTTTGAAGGGTCGTACTTTGACCTTTAGATAAAACAAATGGTATAGTCTAACAACTTTTGTTGCCCTGTTGGACACATTTGTAAGGAGGTGGCATCATACCAAGACTTCATAATACACAACTGATAGAACTGATGAGTTATAAAAATAAATCCCAAGAAATAATAAACTATTTTTTTTGCATCTTAAAGTTATTTCAATAACAGTTTTGGCAAATGGACATGAAATGACTTAATCGGAGCATGCAGTTTTGTTCAAACTAATTAAAATAATTTATTTTCAATAATGAATCCAAACACTCATTATGAAAACCACGGCTGTATTTTATCTTACCTACTCAATGTGTATCAAGCAGATCTTCATATAAAAAGAAAGACATTTGTTTATCAGTAGTAAATATTCTACCCGAGCCCGGTGTTGTACAAAAGAGAACATATTATTTGAAGTTGAAGTTCAAATGGGCTGACAGTCACTACAAAATATAATAACAAACTGCCTTAATCAACTTGTCTGATCGATCTTGCCTTAGTACACAAAGATCTTGGATGTCTTAATGGCGGAAGCAGCCACCGTCAGTTACTATCACAGTAAAACTGTCATCATAAACCTTCAACTCTTTCCTGGCAAACAAAAGAAAGCGTTCCTGTGTCGGATGCATCTGTCAGACGCAATTGTTCTCCTCCGTCGTAATAGATGAGGAGAGGATGATAAAGAGGAACGGAAAGTATCAGGTAAACAATTAAACCCTGGCGCCCTCATGTCATCCTCTTCTCATCTCCTTCAGTACTTCCTCCTCCTCCTCCTGCTCAGCATTCATTAGGCCCAGATTCCCCAAACACTGTTTTATCTACAGGAAACTTTACTGTGTTGAACTCCTGATCACCCTGATAAACCGCCGGGCTAATTAAACAGAGGCTCATACAATGCGTTCCTGCATGTGTATATGCATATGTATGTGTGTATGTGCGTGTGTAATCCATGGAGTGTGTCTCTTTATCTCCTCTCCAGTTCCTTCCCCTCTCTCCATTTTTCTCTCTCTCTCCTTGTCTGTCGGGCTCAGGGAAATGATGCTGAATGCTGAAAAATATGGCACACGCTGAAAGCAGCATTTACATCTTGACAGTGGCTGGGATTAGCTAGGTAACGAGGAGGACAGCTTGGGAAAAACAAGCCGGAGAGGTGAACTCGAGGACAGGGAGGCGGAGGAGAGAGATTCTGGATTTCGGGAGAAATGGGACAAATTTAAACTCTAAGTTTCATAATTATCCCCGAAACTATCTCCAGTGCTCTTTTTTCCCTTTCACTTTGAAGTTTCCCCCTACTTTTAATGATTGTTAAGCTTTTTCTGTATCGTCCTCCCACCCCCAAACTTTGGCTCGAATGGCCCGAAGTTTTAAAGTCCTCTCGTGGCCTTCTGGTGTTCCATCATTATCGGGTTTTTGAAGAAGACACCAAAGTGACTTACAAAAACACTTGAAGGAAAGTCAGACTGCCTTTTATGTTCTACTTTTTCCTCCCCTTTTTTAATCAGCTCACGTGTTGTGATTAAAGCCAGCATGATCCTGAGTGCGTCTTCGCCCCTCCTTGCTATCGCCTTCGGACTGCAGCCTACTAAATCATAATCCTCTCTCCTATGAGTCCCCTGAAAACCTCGACTTGATGCACTCACTCTATGGGCCTCCTCTTTCATCCGGAGAGAGGATGAGGTGGAGAGAAAACGTGCGAGGGGGAAAGATTGACAAGGAAAATGGGGGAGAGAAAAACACTTCCCAATTAAGAAGCTCTCCAAGAAGGGCACATTGTCTGACGTGTGCACATAAGGGCAACACTGCACATACAGTACACACACTCAGCTCCATGATGGACTTGTAGTCTCTTGGCTTAGCAAAAAAAGGAAATAGTAGGTTACACCATATGCCTGCCTGCCTGCCTGTGTGTGCATTGCATATGCATATCTTAATGTTTATGCATGAGCCGTTATGCAATCTCTGTGTCAAAGCCTTACAGTGTGGCTACATTTATATGCAGACAGCAGAGGCATTTTTCCATTTTCAAACTCCAGGCTGTGCATTGACATACGGATATATATTCCATCATGTCACTCAGAGCAAAGACGTAAGCTTAAGTGGCGTGAAAGAAGGGCAATCCAACCTCAACTTAACTGACACACGCTTAACTTACAGAATGATCATCGTTCCCTCCGGCTGAAGAAATCCATATAGGGCAAATTCATGGCATGCAACTGTATACAGCCAGCAGTAATGTTGTGGGTTAAGTTATTTGGAGGCCTGATCTTTAGAAGGAATAATGATTCATAATTTACAGAAAGTACTGTGTGGTTAAGGGCTTTAACATCACAGGCTGGAAATCATAAAGAAGTTAACCCAACTTTGTATTAATCTTTATTCCGTCAGTGCTGGCATGTGTTGCTGGACTTCTAGTGTGGCCACATTTTCATTTTCATAAGTTATACTTATATGCTGGTTGTTATTTTTGCAGAGATTTGTATGGAGCTCTTACATTGACCTTTGTGACCCTATGTGAGTCATTCTGTCCCGCATTTCTCTGAAGCTTTACTAAACTTTTCTGCTATAAAGCCGAGCTGTTTCCTTTTGCAAATGTGTCTGATCAGGTCATTGAATTTACCACAGCTAGTCTTTACGTTTTTGCTTTAACTCAGGACTATAATCTTATCTTTGCTGCTGGAGCATTGTCTTGCTTTATGGAAAGATTTTAAACCCTGATATGAGACTTTGATCAAGGTTTTTGCTCCGCCTGACTTTCTGTTGGCTCCCTGCAGTGGGATAGAATAATTGAATTATCAGGCTCTTCAAGATTTTCCAAATGTTATTTTGTTGCAATACCACATGGAGACACTAAGTCTGTGTAAAGCACATTTGTGTGTAGCTTATCTGTTCTGTCATACAAACCTTAGATAAATGACTAAAAAAGGCTTCATTGGCGCCTCCTCCATAGACACACTGTCAGTTTAAGGCCTAAGAATGGAAGTTTGGCAAATAACTACTTTGTTACTTTTGCATGTGCACATTATTGCTCATTCTTGGTCAAATGAACAGGTTTGAAGAGCTGTTATAATCTACCACAAACTGTCATGGTGGCATGGTCAGGATCAGCTGCACACAGCCACTCGCAAAAAACACGGAATGTTGATTAATGCATGTGATGCGGAACCCTATTTCACATGTGTGAGGTTCCACATGGAAACTTGTAACCAAGCAAGCTGATTGTGGTGTGAATGATTACACAAAAGATAGCGCAAATGGAACGCTAAAGCTGGAGGACCTGCCTTCAAGTTCCATGTCACAATACAGCGGCGAAGGACAGATTTTTGGATATGACAGGACAGCACATCATCCCCAGTTATGGTTATGTGTATCAATAGGACGACGGAAAAGTAAACCCTATTTTGTATTATTAAAATATGAAGCTCAACAGGTTATTTGATCTCCAGAACTACATTGTGATAAACACAGTCACAATCACTCTACTTCCTGAGCCTAAGCTACCCTGGTTAGAAAAATACTTTATAGAACATGTTGTCCGATCACATCATTATGTAGAAGAGTTTTGAGTCGAAAGGAAGGTGAAAGAGCTGGCAGTCCGCTTCGGACAACGTCAAAAAGTAAGCAACGACCAGTTTTGTGAAACTATCAACAATCCAACAAGCCGTTGCGTTATACTGCAGGCTTCAGATTGAGCATTGGGTGGTGTTAGATGGGGTTTCTGCAGAAGCCACTGATCTCTCCGCCCTAAGACTCTGTGCCTGTGAGGATAGAAGTCAGGAAGGTTTGATCGCTCTGTGACGCCCGGAGTTCACTTCGCTCACTGATGTCAGGAAACCTGGGGTTTGGTTCCAAGATTTATGGATGAAAGCTGTTGATAGTTAGTTTGATTATATGTGTGTTCAAATATATGAATCAAACCAGTTGCAGTTCCATAGTAATGGCACATTAGAAACAGTTTATGTTAAGGGTTTTCTCTAAGGCTAATGTAGTGTTGACTTGATTAAGTCTTAAGTAATAGAGGATGATACTGACAGGTATGTCCAGTTTTGAAGCAAAAGGCCACATTTGGCCCCATTTATCAGTCTAACCTTACTTGTCAGTGATGCCATGCTTTTTGCGCTGTCACTGTACTGTCATGTCAGAGAGAAGCCCACAGAGAGAGCTCAGACAAGCCCTCTGAACTCTACCACTCACTGGTTCAAACCCTGACACACACACACACACACACACACACACACACACACACACACACACACACACACACACACACACACACACACACACACACACACACACACACACACACACACACACACACACACACACACACACACACACACACACACACACACACACACACACACACACACACACACACACACACACACACACACACACACACTTGACAGGCTGACAGAGTTGGCTGTTGGAATACTGACCAGCCAATGACCATGGGAAATGATACACAAGGTCATTAGGCACTTTCACACCGGAGTACTTTTCCCAGGAATAGTTCCGATAGTTCCTGTGATTTTACGTTCACACCAAAAATATCTGGAACTATAACTTTTTTCGGGAACCTTTTCACCCCTTTCCTGGGAAGAAAAAGGTTCCAATTTCTGATTGGCTGGGCGAATTGCAACCCACGGGCCTTAAAACTCAGAAAAGTTTTGTGAAGCCACCATTTTATTTGCTCGCATTAGCATTATTAGCATCAGCATTATCCCAGCTCACCAACGGAGAGAGACTAACTTATGGCAACACAAAATAAAACATGGGAGCGGTGTAGTGATGAGGAGGTGTCGGCGCTTCTGGCGATTTACTCGGAAGGCTTCAGTAGAAGCTGTTGGGAGTCTTCCCAGCTCCGGGGACCTCCGGACGGGGACTTTGGGTGGTAGTATACGCAGGGCCGCCCCTGGCCAACTTGGGGCCCCAAGCGACATTGTGAGATGAGCCCCCCCAGGGCCGGCCCTCGGCATAGGCAGTATAGGTGAATGCTAAGGGCGCATCAACCCATAGGGGGCGCCGAAAATTGAAAAAAAAAAAAAGTTAGAAATAAAAAAAAAAGAAAAATGTATTTCATAACAACACAATTTCCCGATTTTGGATCAACAAAGTACATCTTATTATCTTATACTAACAGAACTACACCTATATTGCGTACAGCACCCATAAACTATGGCACACACCCCCCCCCCAAAATCAAGTTGAAATGCCCCAGCCCCAGTAAAAACCAAAGGTTTATGTGAAATTGTTCTTTTTTTGAAATAATGGTTTTAGTGTGCAATTATAGGTTTTAATTTTGTATTTGTATTCATTTAAAATAAATCAAACTCCCAAAAAACGTACACAGCTTCTGTGTGCTTTTATTGGAATTTACTGTGTAAGCGGCCGCGGGGGGGGGGGGGGGGAGAGCTTTAGAGAGCTCTCTCCTGAAAGACTGAGAGGCTCTGATAACCTCAGCTCAGTGAGGTAAAGGCACACCTTTATATGATCATTATAGTTATAAAAAAATAAGAGAACAGGTGAAAAATAGGTATAAAATACTGACAGTACAAAAAAGTTGTTATTAATAAACAAGAATACAGTTTTAAAGGGGAGTGATTTGTAAAATATCCATAAAGAAAAAGAAAATCTGCTTACAGTTCTGTTTCATCTGGGTGTTGAGAGATGTATCCATATATCTCCTAATGTTGCTCTCAAAGTGCACCAGATTGATGCTTTTAACTTCAATATAAAAAAAAAAGTCTTCCCGGGGGTGCATGCCCCCGGACCCCCCTAGAGGAGGTGAGGTCCCCCCCCACTTAAATCATGTTCAAATGGATAGGAAACTAGATACAGTTGCACACATCTTGTGTCAATATATTTGTTTTTGTGGTCATGCCACAACCGTCTGCATTTTGGGGGGGGGGCGCCAGCTAAAATCTTGCCTAGGGCGGCAAATTGGTCAGGGCCGGCCCTGAGCCCCCCCCCCCCCCCCCAACCGACAGGAGTGAAAAAAATGTTTTTGGAAACAAAGTAGGCTACTTTGCAAATATAATTCCTGTTTATTATTATTATCAACGGTTACTTTGTTATACAGTGAGGTAAATGGTAAATGTATGCATGTATGTCGTTCACTATGGGTTTACAGGTGAATTTTGCATTTCCTGCCAAATATTAGCCTCAAAAAGATTAAAATATAATTAATGCAAATAAACTACTTCTACTAATAATGATAATCATAATCAATTCAATAATACAAATACTATATTGTTTTATTATAATATAGTTGTAATATAGTCAAAACATGCTTATGACAAAAACTGATATTTCTTAAATCTGTATTCAAATGTAGTTCCCTCTGTCAGCAATGTATCAACAACTACACATACATTTCTATCAGTATTTCTCTGTGTTGTGGTTGACATGATGATGACTTAGGAGTTAAGGGGAGAGGCTGAGCATCACCATGAAATGTGCAAATTGAATAAAAGGGGAAAAAATGCTCCATGTTTTTTAGGCTGTAAACTTTAACTGTTATGTAAGCCAACTAGACAGACAGTTTATCACTCTTCCTCCTGTACATTAGCAGATAAAAGGCATAACATACTTGAATGAATGGTAAATAAAGAATGCTGGAAATAACTGCATCTCCATTAGCCTGCTATGCAGAGACTGCCTTCTTCATGTCGTGAATTGCAGCTGATGTTTTAATATGGCAATTTGACTTATACAACATTCGTTTTTTTTTACGTTTCTTTGTACAATGATTGATTTTGTTTGTTGCTGTACTTAATCAAACAATGATTTGAAAAGTTTTGGAAACATCATTATTCTGTGTCATTTGTTTCCTTCTTATTACTCTTTCATACGTCCAGATCAGACTAATAAGTCACTTAGTTATTTTTCTCCATTACAATGATTAAAGCATAAAGTCGTATGTGGACTCACTGAGCACAACACATATTAAGAGTCCCATGGTAATATTCCCAACCTACGACAACAATGGGGGTAGAGGGATGCAGAAAATGCGATAATGACAGAGCAGACGCGAGAACAAGGGTGGTGTCGGCTTGTGAGAGGTACATTAGAGGAGAGGCTTGATGTAGGAAGGCGTTGCTATGAGGCAACAACAACATAATCGACTCAGGAACATTGAACTCCCCTGTTACCGTGTCCTCTTATCCTTGTGGCTCAGCAGCCGCCTTTGTTGTTTCTACAATAGTGGCGATGTGCTGGCATGTCATCCTTTCACAGTCATTGTTTCTCACCTTTAGCTCGGCGGTGAGGGATGATGTCTCCGGGGGAAACACTGCGACCTCCCGTCACATTTGTTTGTCACTAAATCACTTCTCTTTGTTTTATCCCGTCTCTTTCTCTAAAGATTTCAAATTGAGAACTGTTTGTCAGGGGTGTTTACATCACATCTTCTCCACCAGTGGATGCTTCTTCTAACAAAGAACAGTTTACACATTCAAACATTACTCAAATCAGCTGTAAACACGGATACATTAAAACTCATTTAAAAGCAACACACTCTCACTCCCTAAGCGTCCAATAGCGACGTTTGGTCAGTGTCCGTGGCGTCCAATTGTGACGCTCCTAGGCTCCTTCAGCGTCATAAAGGGACGCAAATAGCTTTCAACTGATTGCAATGTATTCCCATCTGCGTCGGGATTTGACGCTCATGGAAGCACGGCATTCGTTTATGCCGGCTGCCCTTAAAGGCAATGTGAGCATCCATTCCCATTGGATAACGGAGAATTTTACACCCGGAAGTAAGTACTCCTCTTACTGTCGATTGATTTTACAGTGATATCTGCACTACTCATCGACTAAAAAACACCAGATTATCCTTGTTAATTACACAACATTGATTGGTTTAAATTGTGTACAATGCTTTTGTATTTTTCCCCTTCGATTCGGAGAAACAAATATGTTTTCTGAGTAAAGGATGGCAGAAGACACTACACTACCCAGAATCCCCAGCTATCGTTTGGCCTACACCATGTGCTCTGTTTGACAAACCCCGTTTTTTTCACCATTCATTCCGATGGCTGGCATCTATGTCAGTGATCTTCAAATGTCTCCCTGCAGAAAAAGAAAACATGGCCGAACTTCGTTTTATTCTAGGTGTAAAATGCCTATTTTAAAGTTAGTTTGGCCATTAAAATGCGTTTTGATGTCATTTGATGCGAGACATATGAGTTGTTATTTCAGATTATGTGTGCAGTGGATGTACATGATCTTTAGTTTGCTAGTTATTACGAAGATTACTTCAGGAAATCGCGACGTTTTCATTGTTACCAAGGTGGTTGCTAGGGACGCTGCTATCGATATTATTTCTGTTATGTTGTGTAACTGTTTAATGGTGTTATCTTTATTGCTACCCCCTTCCCCGTCAATGTATAGTGTTGGTCCACAGCCTAAACATATTAGTTTAACAAAATCCGCATCTAAAGATAGCCTACGTTATTTCCCCCCTGTGCAATTCCAGTCTCACATCTCAGAGCACACCGTCATTAACAAATACCGGAAACAGACCGAAATAATAATAATACCTTATTCCGAGTGTGCTTGCTTTTCTCTTTGAAAGTCATCACATAACGGCATTGTAATACACGGTTCGGCTGCATTACATATTACATATCTGCCGTAGTTCTGTATTTATAGAGCCCTGATGAGAAGACAAACATGAGGAACTGAAAACGTGACGTGGATCATAAATATATCAGCCATTAAACAACATCTTACATTTCTTTTCACACAATGCGTCTCCTTGCAGTATCAACACTAATTCGGCTCACTTTTATATTTGATCCAATTGTTAGATAGGCTGTATTTACACCATAAAGGTGCACAGTTGATATAAAGGGACACATGGTGGTTAAAGCATGTTATTGAATTTCAATATTTTTATTATTAGATATTAATACGATCCCTATAAAGTATATTCATTACTCGTTATTCTCTACTAATTGTTAATTAAAGACTGTATGTAATGACTATTTTGCACATCCCTTTCAAGATTTTAAGATTTTCTAAGGTTTATTGACATATCATATAGGCCTACACAACTGTGGTGTAGTTCTGCATTGAATGAAAAACTTGGGTTGCAGGTTCCTCAATAGTGCATTACAAGACATCTATCAATATTTGTGCATACCTCCAGCAATGTTAACTATGTTGAAGCACTTATTTTAACTGATATTATACATAATGTATTATACTCTTATAGATGTATGTAGATATTTCATCTCCGGCCTTGTCAGGTATTGAACAATCAATAAATAAAGAACACAGAATTGTTGAATATAAAACACAGAATTTATGTGATTATACTAAATGATTTTCAAATAAACACAACTGCATATTTAACTGTTACACATGCTGATGTAACGCAAATGTTCCAACTTGGGATCAATAAAGTATATCTTATCTTAAGCTGATCGATGGCTACTGCCATATTTGCACAATGTGCCTCTGAACCTTGACAAGTGCATGTTTCAGGCTTATCAATTAATGTAATGTAATGTTATCACAGGGGTCACACACATAAGACCAGCTGTTAAATAAAGCTCTTCTGACCTTAGCTGGCATGTGGGTATATATAGTAATACTGCCCATAATGGGCACAAGCAATTTTCACCCATTTATTAATTATATGTTTTAAATGTGAGTGTTTCCTTTCCCCTAAACCTCCAGGGATGTACACAGTTTAATACTGACAACTTCTTATTATGGGAAATACGAAAACGTCTTTTAAAACTACAACTCCCAGTAGAGACGTGCCATAGAGAACATGTTGCGAAACAGAATAGCCAGCATGTGTAGTTCTGGCAACCTGATCTCACCAGAATGCGTGACTCCACCACGACTCCTTAACACCACAATGCGTGGTGGAGTCACGAACTTTGTTACATTTGCGTGTCGGCACCACGCAAACAACCCCAATGTAAAGTGAATGAGGCTCCTTTGTCGTGGTGCACACACGCATTTCTACAACGTGCATTGTGTGTAATGCAACTGTTATTTTTATTAAATGAGTTAGTTTTTAAGGAAGGCCAGAGCTTCAGCTGTGTCAAATAGATTGTTCCCTTCAGTTAACGTTATTTAAAAGATAATGATCATGTCCCCTGTATTGTATTACGAGCGTCCATTCCCATTGGATAACGGAGAATTTTACACCCGGAAGTAAGTAGCCTATTCTCCTTACTGTCGATTGATTTTACAGTGATATCTGCACTACTCATCGACTAAAAAACATCAGATTGTCCTTGTTAATTACACAACACTGATTGGTTTGAATTGTGTACAATGCTTTTGTATTTTCCCCCTTCGATTCGGAGAAACAAATATATTTTCGGAGTTTTTGGACGGCAGAAGACACTACACTACCCAGAATCCTCAGCTATCGTTTGGGACTACACCATGTGCTTAGCTTGACAAACCCCGTGATCAGTCCTCAACCTCTGTGATTGGATGCGCGACGTTTACACAGAGCGTCCAAAAGGACTTTGAAATGGAATGAAACCCATCGACGGCACACTATTCAAAACAGGAATCGAACGTGTCCTACCCCCCTTCCCCCCCTTAGGTCACAGGCTCCTCCAACAGTGCTACGCAATAAAACAGATGCACAGAAAAAATAGTGAAATAGTGCAATAAGAGTCTATATACAAGTGATTGGAATATGATATATTAGATAAATAATTTCTAAGTAGCAGCCAGATGAATGTTATTTCTAAGTTCAGGTGTTTAATAGTCTTCTGGCCTGTGGGATGAAGCTGTCTCTGTGTCTGGTGGTTTTAGTCCGAATGCTGTGGTACCGCCTGCCAGACTGCAGCAGACAGAACCGTTTGTGGCTGGGGTGATGGTGGTCTTTTATAATCCTGAGGGCTTTCTTTAAGGTTAACCTGGTATTTTTAATCCACTACATTTATTTTAGTTACTTTACAGATTTGGATTAATGATGTGAAATATAAACAACCCTTAAATCAGACTTTAGTTACACCTGAATGAAATTCAGTGAAGGTGATTGTCAAGTGCCAACAATCAGGCGAGATATTTGATAGTTGGTTGCTTGAGAAGACTAAATATTTATCTGCAGATCCGTTTAAAGCATATTCATTACTCGTTATTCTCTAATAGTTAATTAAAGACTGTATATAATTGCTATTTTGCACATCCCTTTCAAGATTTCAAGATTTTCTAAGGTTTATTGACATATCATATACACAACAGTGTAGTTATGCAATGAATGAACAACTTGGGTCACAGGTTCATCAACAGTGCATTACAAGACATCTATCAATGTGTGTATACTTCCACCATTACACTGTCGTATTCTGCACATTTCTTTAAATAAAGCCTTATTAGTTAGCACATCCTCCTATCAGGCACTAAACTGTTTTACTCTAGATATCATTTGAGTATCTTCTTGATATTTTCTATTCTATATTTATATAATTGACCTTCTACTTTCCCACTATTTTGTATGTACTCTTAATATTTGAATGTTTTCATAAAATATAACACATTCAAAAGTGCGTTAC